>NC_056728.1:813639570-813684570 GCF_019279795.1 Protopterus annectens | reverse complement strand
TTTGAATTTTCAGGATTTTGGGTTCTGTATTATGAAGTTCAGGATTGTGATATTTCAGGATTTGGCAGTGTGCATATGTGTGTGTGTGTGTGTGGGGGGGGCTGTATGTGTTAGGGAAAGTGTTAAGAAATGGTGTATGTAGTGTGGGGATCTCATTGTTATCTGCTTATTGGAGGACCAATGAACAAAGATAGCTTTTGCACTGATACACATAGCTATTTGTATATATTTAGGAATAGAAGAGCTAATTAATGTTCATACATATACATCAGCATATTACAATTCTATATTTTCATCATGTAATACTTTTTGTAATTTGCAACTTATTATTTGCTGTCCTGTGGCAACATTTTTAAAGATTTAGGTATTAAGGGCACAGAAAATATGCACTTCTAATGATAAGGTACACCAATGCCAGAAAAAAAACCACATACAATTGTGAAGTAATGGGAAGTTCAAAATTCAGAGCAAGTAAAGCACTGTTATATGTAAAGCCATATCATAGTCAAATGGAGCCCTAGAGAGGGTAATGATTGGGACACCCCACCGGCAGCCCTCCACAATAGCCCCATCCAAAAGCCCCCTCATCCATGCCAGTGTCCCATGACTTGGGTATTTCTCCTTGCCATAAACACTGTTGAAACCTGTGAGTGTACCTACTATTTCTACAATGATTACAGATATTTGGATTTAATGTAAAACTTTTATTTCGAATATTATAGCACAAACACCATGAGACATTTGCTAAGCAAAACAATACAATGTCACAATAAAAACAGACAGAATTAACAGTAAACGTCTCTACCCTTGAAAGTTGCATTCATTGAAACGGCATGGAAACCTACATTCAAAGAAAATGCATCTGGCCAGTAGAGGATTAAGTTTACCTTTGGGATGTTTTCAAACCATAAGCCCCTTGCTCACATTTAGAACCATGCAAACATACATGTATTCTTTGATTCATATTCCTGATTATATTAAATTATATTCTTTGCATAATACAGCACCACTTATTAGACTGTGTTTTAAATTTGTAGTTGTGAACATTTTTCCAGTAAATAATGAAACAAAATGCATGGACCCATAATGGCAAAACTATCCATTTAAGAGCATTTCAACCATAAAAGCCCCCTCAAAGTTCTGTCATCACAATTCACCGATATCAGTCAATATACACAATCTCTGCAGAAGTAAAAGTCATCTGAATAATACTGCATTAAATAGATCTATAACAAATGAAGAAGATGCTACTAGCGAACAACTTTATATTTCAGTGTTTCATCTTCAAATTCAGTGCCTGCTGCCCTTGAAGAATAAATTGCCTGTGTTACATTAAAAAAAATGAGTAAGCTGTTAATATTGCAATAAGGAATGGATGGCAAACTGACAACAGGCTCATAGTTACAAGGTATCTCATCCAAAAAAGGGTACACTCAGGACTGCGGCACCCCACTCCACCTTGAAGTACAACACAGTATCAACAATCCATCTACATGGTGGAGGGAAGAACCCACAGACTTCTGCAGCAAGAGCAAGAGCGCTACCTGTTGTGCCAGTAACACTGTTTACAAGTTCTCTAGCACAAGCAGTAATGACCATGTGCTAAATGAAACCTTTACACTTTAAAAACAGACTTAGCATGAGCAGCAATAAACTTATCTTCCCTTGAAACTCACAATTCCTTGAAAATGCACTGAAGCTCACAATTCCTATTAAAAGCACTAAAACTAATAGTCTGGTAGTTGGTATAAAGTATTCAGGCACGCGTATTCTGTAACCAAGGTAAGGGTATGAGGTTGAGCCTGGTAAATTAACTAACCTGTCTTACATACATATGCACATACACACACACACACACACACACACACACACACACACACACACACACACACACACACACGCACTGTCTGTCTGTGAAGAAAAAATGCAAGTTTGTGGCAGCCCCCCATCCAGTTTGTCCTAGGCCTTGGTTGCTTAGTAATCTGGCTCTGGTTACAGGACTTTGAAGTGGAGGGGAACCCTCCTATACCCCTCAACAACAGTGTCATGCTTCCATACGCATGTTACTTACATTTACTAACTTTGGACTAAGAAGCATTGTCTGGTACACAGCCTGTATCCTTTAGTGACAAGCTCATAAATCATGCATTATTGTATATTCTTCAGAATGATGGTCACAGATGTGGTGCATATTTATTTATTTATTTATTTATTTATTTATTTGCAGTTTGATGACCAGGGAGGTCCATTGAGATTAAGGAGATCATTTTCAGTGGAGGCCCGGGGAGAAAAGCTCCACAATACATAGTAAAAGCTCCATAATATGAAGTACAATACAGAGTAGAAATAGAACCAAAGTAAGCAGATTTTACATACAAAATAGCAAAAATTAAACAAAGTTAAACAGGAACATAGAGTAACGTATAATACATATTTACAAGTTTACTGGTTGAGAAAAGTAGAACAGAGTTAGATTAGTACAGATGTTTAGATCATCTGAGAATGGTATAGAAGTAACATTAGCAAGAAGGCAGTACATAGGGTTAATCCCTAATGTGTAAGGACGAACTAACTTTATGTGTGATGAATGTACTCAAGTATTAAGCAGGTTAGGTAGGTAGAGTGCAATTGCATATCCATGTATGGGAGAGGTAAGAATGGAGCTGCGTTTTGAAGTGTTCATAGTTCTCAGAAATTCTTAGAGATGGCAGGAGAGAATTATTTGGCTAAGGAAAAGGATAGGAGAAGCTGACCAGCAGGACGATTTGGTTTATATACAGAGATTAGATTTTGATGGGCAGATATTAGAGTTCTGTGAGGGGTGTATAATGGTAAGATGTTAGTGCTGGGCATAAAGTTGGTTTAAAAATAAGCTTGTGGGTAGTGATGAGTGATGAGTGATGAGTGATAACTACAACTCTTACCACACTTTTCGGCCACCAAACCAGGACCGAAACACTAAAGGTGGAGGAGTGTCAGTATTCACCAAGGATATTCACACCATCAGGCTAGTTGCCCAACACAATGCGTCTGAAATTCTCCAGGTGCAACCAACACTAGGTAAGACTGCAATCCAAATTGTAGCTTGCTACAGATCCCCCACCATACCCCAAGATTCTCACTACACCTTTCTAAACATACTAGAAAATATTAAGATAGAACCAAACACCCTAATACTGGGTGATTTTAAATACCCTGCCATTAACTGGGAAAACTACTCCTGTACCAACACCTTTGCCCAACGGTTCTTGGAATTCATAAATTCCAACGCCCTGGATCAACTAATCCATAGTCCCACCAGGGGGTCCAATATTCTAGACCTGGTCATTACCAACATGGGAAATCGATGCTCCACACCTATGGTCACCCCCTCGTTAGTCAGGTCTGACCATAAGCTAATCACCCTTAACATCCAGATCCCACCCCCACTCCCCAGTAAGGAAACCTCCATAAAAAACTCATACTACTCAAGTCAGAAGTGACAAACTTCATGACACCAATGCAGACGGGAACTGAAAGTTCAACTGCTGAATCCTACATTAAGGCACTGTACGAGCACATCCACTCATGCATGAATCGTGCCATCCAAAATAGAACCAAGGTGCTCTCGTCCAAAAAAAGGAAGCCAATCTGGTGGTCCCCTGCCATAAACAAACTTTAAAACAAAAGGAAGAAACTGTTGCAGAAAAGAGGAAAATCCCAGGATGCAAAAAACTCCCTTACAAGCCTCAGTAAGAAACTGAGATCCCTCATAAAATCCTCCAAACCTAGTTACGAAAATAAAATTGCCAAAGATTCCAAAGACAACCACAAGGCATTCTATAACTATGTCAAGAATCTAAATGGCAATGCTCAGATCTGCTCTGAGCTAAAACAGAATGGCATTAAATATACTGATCCCAAGGATATTACCAATATCCTGGCAGATCGATTCAGTGCCAATTTCACCCCCCTCTCACCCCCTAAATGGCCCATCTCAATACCGGAAGATTGCCAAATTCCGGTAATAATGGCCACACAGGTAAAAAACGCACTCTCCAAAGCTAAGAATACAGCATCCATGGGACCAGATGACATCCCGGGCTGTGTACTACATGAACTACAAAATGAACTGGCACCTCACCTAAATGTCATGTTTAATCATAGCCTCACGTCAGGATTCATGCCCACTGAGTGGCGCACAGCTACAGTTATCCCACTCCACAAGGGGGGATCCACCTTGGATCCCGGAAACTACCGTCCCATCAGTCTGACAAGCCTTATCTGCAAGGCCATGGAGCGTATTATCATGGAACTTATAAACAAAGACATTGGCAACCTTCAAACACTGGACCCCACCTAGTTTGGGTTCGTGAAGGGGCGATCTTGTCTCCTGAACCTGATTGACTTCTTCGAATCAGTCTCCAGAGCCATGGACAAGGGTAAGGTGGTCCACACAGCCTAGCTAGATCTTGCCAAGGCCTTTGACACCATCTCCCACTCTGGAATCATAGATAAACTTACTAAACTGGGCATTAATCCCTACGTCACCCAATGGGTTGCTAACTGGCTTACTGAAATAACCCACACTGTAAAAGTAGCCGACTCCAAATCCAGCTCTAGACAAGTGACAAGTGGAGTACCTCAGGGTTCAGTCTTGGGACCGCTCTTGTTTGGCATCTATTTCTCTGAAGTACAGGCCAACACTAAGGGACTCTGGCTAACAAAGTTTGCAGATGACTGCAAACTGGGAGCCATTATTGAATCCCCAAATGATGTGGATACTCTACAAAAGGGCCTTACAGAAACAGATGCTTGGTGCCAGAGCCATGGGCTCAAGCTCAATGCCAAGAAATGTATAGTTATCCCCTTTGGGAAAAAACATGTATCCATGAATTACCATATAGGTGGCAGTACACTAAACACCGAAAGTGTGATAAGAGACTTAGGGACACAGGTGGACAGTGGTCTCAGCTTCGATAACCACATCGCCACAACAGTCAGGAAATCCTTCTATGTGGCACACCTCATCACTAAGGGCTTTTCATCCAGAAAAAAGGAGGTCATTGTCCCACTGTACTCATCCCTCATTAGAACCATTATAGAATACAACGCCCTGTTTGGTATGTACCTCTCAAGACATCAGCAACAACTGGAAAGGCCGCAGAAATACCTCACTAAAAGAATCACAGGCCTAAAGCAGATGCCCTATGCTGACCACCTTAAAAAACTCCAGCTATACTCTGTCACGTATTGTCTACTCAGAGGCGATCTCTGTTTAACATACAAGGCCATGTCAAACCCAGAGCTGTTGGACATGCTACACTTAAAGAAATCCCAATCACTCAGAGCCACACGCTCCAGGGATCTAAACCTTGTCATCACAATAAACAAAACATGCTGGAGGGATAGGTTCCTGACCCAGTGACTCCTCAGACTCTGGAATAGATTGCCCATACATGTCAAGCAGAGTGCCTCTCTGGCCTTCTTCAAAAGGAACCTTGATGATTGGATGGGAGAAAGGAAATTCACCCCGGGGATCATGTCAGTTGCCCTGCTAGACAGGGGTCCAGGGAAGTAAATAGTGTGGGAAGAAATAGCCCGTGAATTGTTATGGCTAGGCTTGTATAAGCCCTAGGGCTGATAGCCTAGTACCAGCCTATGAACCTATGAACCTATGGAGGTAGTCAAGGTAGTTAAGGCATGTTAGCTTAATACATAAAGAAACTACACAGTTAAGGATTAAATTGCTGTTATTTATGTAATTTTTGTCACATAGCTAACAATTTCTGGATATGATACAATATTTGGCAACAATACCCAAAGTATAATTTTATCTTAAGCTGATGATGACTTAAGAAAATGTGCCCTGTTTTAGAGGGAAAAGTACTCCACTATAGCAAACCTGAAATATTCACTAGGATATCCTGACTATTTTACAGTTCCATCAGTAGAGTGTTGAGTAACTTTAATGCCATGCATGTTCACAGACTATTTACTGTGCACATAACATTAGTGAAAATCAAAGAAGTGTTATTAGTTACAATTACAAATATTACATACTTATGAATTCAGAAGAGTTAACTCCTAGAAAAACATTTTGTGAGACTTGTTACACAAGGAAAGTGGCTTCAAGGGCAAATATAAATGTTGAGTTGTAAAGAATCTCAAAGATATATGTCTGTTAAAGTTGTAAAGGGGTACAAAAATGAAGGAGTGTCATGTCTAAGTGAAGCATGCTTGTTTAAATGCCATGTGGTGAAATCTTACTATACTTCAATGATCTTCTCCAATCACTTCATTATTTATGTTTTATTACTAACGTTTTTTTTTTTTTGCATTTTAAAGTAGACTTTTTCAGTCTACCACCTTGGTAAATGTAATAATAAAGTTTAGCTCTTGAGGACATGTGGGGCTTGGATTAGAAAATGCTGAAAGAGTCTCAAAATTAAGCATTCATGGAAGAAAAGATGAAATTAGGGCTGATTGTGTGGCTTCTGAGTTTGGCCAAACAAGTGACTGGTGAGAAAAATTATATAAATACTTCTGAGAACTTGATTAATTAGGTTTGGATAGTACTGGACATATTCTGCATGTGTTAGAACTGGTCAGTAATAAGTTCACTATTTATACAAGGCAATTGGAAAGTGAAGAAGAGGATAATTAAGGGTTGTGAGAAAAATTGTGAAATCATAGATGAATCAAAAGAACCTTATATCCCACTGGTGTACATTGAGGAGGAGTGGGTGGGACTTAAGGAAAACGCTAGATGTAAAAATTAGGATTATTTATAATTCAGTATGGAGAACAAGGTTAGGATTTTTTAATTTATTTGAAAAAGACTGATTGGACTAGTTTCTGAAAAATTAATTGAGAATTAATAAAGCATATAATTTCCTTTGACTTTTGTGGTTTGTGTCATATGGAAGACATGAGAGATATTGATGCAGTTTCTGTTATTATACTTTTTGTGAGATTTGGTGGCCAAGTAAGAACTGTTTAGTAAAAGAAAAACCTGTATGTTGACCTGTTTCCAAGACTACCCTTATGTGAAGGTGACAATTTATGAAAGTTATAACCGTGCTATCACACAGATATAAAGTGTTAATTACATTTTCCAGCAGTGCTGAACTTGTCTTTCTAAGTCGAATGCAGATGTTTATTCATTCAAAATAGGCCATGGACAGTGTTAAGGGTATACCACTAGCAAATATGGAGGCTCATAGTACCAGTTCTACAGATAGAACTAAGTCGCAACCGGACTCCAAAAGGTTCATTCATGGTTATGAGCCCCAAAGTGAAAATGATTCTAAGAGTTTTTTTGTTTTCATTTTATGAAATTGGATGGGTCATTTTATGGGACTTGAAAGGGTTTTGTTAGTATACAACTATGCTCTATTGGTGCTCATAATTACAAGTTAATGTGCAGAACTGTAGACATACATAGTATGTATAGTTGGTCTATAGAGAAACCATTTTATGCATGTTCAATTTAAATAGCAAAATACTTGTAGATGTTTCAGTTTTATATGGATGTCTTAATTCGGTGTGAAAAAATTAGCTGAGTTTGTGTGTGTGTGTGTGTGTGTGTGTGTGTGTGTGTGTGTGTGTGTGCATATCCCGGAGTTGAAAAATATATTTAGTGGGGGGGTACAGCCCCCCTCAATAGGAAGTTTGAGCTCCGGTACATTCGATATTATGAGCATTCGCAGTTTGTGCCATTTGCTCATATGATATAGACCCATGTGTGTGTGTGCATATAAAGTATCTATATTTACTAATGGAGTCAGCGAAATGGCAGTAGTTAAGTCTGCATGCTGCTCCACTCTCCACACTTTCTGTACCCAGTCTTAATCTGACTTTGTTTTAAAATGAAACCTAGTAATTTATTTCTCAAACAGCTTGTGGCCAGACCTCCCAACCATTCTGAATTACTCGGTTTTTACCGAGTTTTGGGGTCCAAATGAAGGCGTGCCACGATTCCCAAGTGGCACCCCTTCATTTCCAATTTTTTGCTTTGTTTTTTTTAATTTTTGCGCTGTTGGAACTGACGTCATCGCGTGCACGATGACGTCAGCTCTGTCAGGTTATCAGCCAGTCGGAATTGAGCTCAAGGAGCTCACATCATCATTTTCGGCTCTTCGAAATTGAATTGTGAGCGGGCGGGAACTGGAATAGCAGTTTAAGTTGTTTTCCATGCAGCAATAATGGTAGAAAGTTGGAACAACAGAGGAACTTGCTAGCAGGCAGAATTGCAAAGCTGGAACTGCGGAGGAAGTACTGCGTAATAAAAGCATGCTTGTAGGACTAAAGGTTTCTTGAAACTGGTGAGTGACATGATTGATAGTCTGGTGCATAATGTGATGCTGCTGATTTCTTTGAATGAAATAAAAGTGAAAGGGTAAGAATGCTGCATACGTCAAAGTAATAGGGCAACCCGCGATGTCTATGATCATGAGATGACTGGTACAAAATGCAGACGTAAACGGCATTTTCGGAAAGATGTTCCTGCAGATACCGAGGGTGCCACCAATTTAAATATTACACCCCCCCCCCCAACACACACACAAATACAGCACATGGCCTGAGAGACAGAAATATGACTTCTGACATCTGTGTCAAAGAAATGTGTCGCTAAATGTACGTGGCCAGAGAAAGTTTAATCATGTCACAAACACAAATCCTCGCTATCTGACACATTTGTCTAAACGATGTAGTAAAATCTGTCAGTGCGGAGAAAAAGAAGCAACAGCCTCTCAGGTAACCGCATTTCTGACAGCTGAAAACATCAAAATACCTTTTGTCAGTTTCAGAGGGAAACAAATGCTATTTAGTGTTTACTTCTGTGCTGGTTTGCAGTTCTTTCATATCATAACTATACACAAAGTAGTATTAAGATGGTTAATGTTCAGCAAAATTATAACAGGGTACGGAGACAACAGTAAATAGTGTATGAACTTGCTTACCTAAAGAGCGCCGGTCGCTTTCTCACCTCCAGATGAGCCCCAGTGCCCAGGAAGTGGACGAGTTCTGAAAAAAATCCTTCAATGATCTCCTCCGCCTGGACGGAGAGGTGTCAGAAGGCTCCCCTTTCATACAGTCCATGGCTGACCAGCAGCCTCCACAGCCTGAAAGCGAAGTCTCCCCCTCTCCCTCCAAATACGGCTTGTTCTCCCTTTGCATGTTTTTCACACAGAAAATGTCCCGTGTCTTTGTCCTGTGGTCCGAAATCCCAGCCACATTCCACCAAGGGATAAGGTTCTCCCGCAAATAGTATTGGCCCCCCTCGGGTCAGGCGTTTTCTGATCTCTTAGAGATCATCCAGCTTCGTCGACAGCTTTAGCAATTACTGTTGTGAGGTACACCTCAGGCTGTCCTAAACTTGTTTGTGAGCTGGGATAATGGCAGAGGAACTGCTCGTTTTCAGGGTAAGCTTGAACTGGTGTGTGTGTGTGTGTGTGTGTGTGTGTGTGTGTGTGTGTGTGTGTGTGTGTGTGTGTGTGTGTGTGTGTGTGTGTGTGTGTGTATGTGTGTGTGTGTGTGTGTGTGTGTGTGTATGTGTGTGTGTGAAGTACAGGGGAAAAAAAAGCCCAATGTCCCTGTAGCCACCACCATTTCTAAGCTGACTGTGTTATACACATTACAGGTTACACTGTCATACTACCATATTTACTTCTTTTCATGTATAATTGCTAAGCCCTATTTTAGTGCATGTCAAAACTGCAAATATCATTTAAAGTCCTGATTTTGATAATATTTTATGTTTGCTACTAAATGTGGCTTTGAGAACTGTTTGCTAATGTTTAAAAATGCGAGTGTAGGAGGTATGGGCTTCCCACTCCATTGGTCATATTTATACTTTCAAAAGTAATCTGTTCATTGTTGTTGCACACTTCTAGTAGAGCTTTTTACTGCTGCAAAAATCGTTATTGCATTTTTTTCTAGACAAACTACAGTGCTGGTCAGGGCTTTATTTATAACTACATCTTTGATGCTGAGGGTAATCTGGGCTCTGCAAACCATGGCATAGACTTGTTCTGAGATAAGATCTATTAAGTGATTTTAAATGAAAAAAGCATGCACCTCTAGAGTTAGTTTTGTAATTTGGCCTGTAGATGGCAGGCAGCATGAATAACAATAATAATTTATTGTTATTCTGTGTAGAGATAAAATATATCACACTCTGTCACATTCTGAGCTGTCCAGATTTATTTTGTGCTAAGAGTTGAGAGCTATGATGAGAAGTGAGAACGTTTTTTTTTTCCTGCTAAGAGTTGAGAGTTATGTTCTGAGCTTTGTCCAGATATTTTTGTACTAAGAGTTGAGAACTATGATGAGAAGAAAGAACATTTTTTTCTGCTAAGAGTTGAGAGTTATGTTCTGAGCTTTGTCCAGATTTTTTTGACCTTTTGTCCCCTCCCCCCAAAAAATGAAATTGAAAATATGTGCGAGCTGCTGAACAAGATGCCTATGGCTTACATTGCTGACATTCTATTTATAGTGTGGGTATGGAAGTAGACTTCTATGATGGAAATGTTCTGAATTGGACAGTTTTTTCATTATTGGTTCATGTGTTTTTTTTCATTGCCTACAGTACAGTGTTTTTGACTAAATAATTGATATATTTGATATATTTGACATACTTCATAGATCTGAAGCTTATATGATGTTCATTTAGAAAATATGTTTTGCATGTTTTAGTTAGTAGAAATGTAAAAACTGTTTGTGTTAACATGTATTAGCCCTTTAAAATCTAGGCTTGAAGCTGGTTAAGTGGTTAATTAATTTTAATTGTTTTAATTAGTACATGTATTTCGTATATAAAGTCTTGCTGTGAGTAAGTTACTGTTTTAGTCTGAAGAAGGCTGAGGAATATCCTTAGCCGAAAGCGCTTACGTTAAATAAACAGCCCGTGCTTTTGCTGAACTTGTCCGCTTCCACTTTCTTTTGGAGTTTTCCTGGTTTTTACTTCCATTTGTGTATTTTGCATACTTTTTTGTTTCACTGCAGGGACTGCATATTTATTTTAGTTAAATAATTTGTGACTCTAACTAGTGCTTGTGGATGGGGTAGTGAGTTTATATTTACTACAGGCAATAAAGGGACATTCATAATATTACTGGTATCATTAAAAGTCATGTTTCTGACAATCTGATGAGGATGAGATATAACCAGAAGAAATCAGGTGGCTTGTATCATTTAATTAGCCTGAAATAACATGAAAAACAAGAGAGCTTTATCAGTTACCTAAATGTGCAAAAATAAACATATGAATCTCTGAGATTCCCATTTTTTACCAGATGAGGAAAAATAATAAAAATAATATTTCATCTGATCACTTTTAAGGGGAGTACCAGATAAGTGATCATATGGAGGGGGAGCAATGTAATTATTAATGCTGAGAGTTTCTGCAACTTAGAAATGCAGGCATCTTCAAAGATGTGATAGCAGACTTGAGGATTCTCCAGCTATTTTTAGAGAGCTTGCATCTCTGATTGTAACATCACTGATATAAGAATTATCCTGGCTGGGTATGTATATTTGTAATTTGAAAAATGACATTATGGGCATTAAAATGCACTACAGAATTTGAAATATTATTTTCTGAATATTAGGGAGGGTGTCTAATCTAGAACATTGTCATAACAAAATGTTGCTTAGGACAAATCAGCCTGATATTGTCACTAAGTCAATGAAAGAAGCCTTTCTTTTTTAAAGAATTTTTATTGAATTATCACTTATGACGTAGGCTTTCATCGATTAATATAAATGGAAACAAACCACAGTGACATATTTTCAGTTACAAACATACATCACATATAACCTATTATACATTACATAGCTCATTCAATTTCTGCCTTCCCTTAAACCTCATTCCTCATTATTCGGTATGTGTTCTTACACAGTTCCAATTTTTTAATGAAAGAGACCCTAATTTTCCTAAAAGGTAGCTTTAGAAGAGACATTTCAATATTCTCAGGGATTTGAAGACTATACTAATGATAATCCTGATATGGCTGGTAAGGCATTTTTTATCTGGTGATTCCACATGCAAAAGCTCTCTCTTCATATGTTACTGATGGAGGGAACTGGGTTCTGGATCTTCCCCCTCTCCAGAAGTACTCTCCGTGACTAATATAAGGAAAATTATTGAGTGTTGCATATTCTTTCCATATTTTATATCTTGCAGCATGGATATAACGTAAACATTTCAGATGGGTTACCAGAGGAAGGCGAGAACTGAAAGAACTCAAATAATGTTCAAAATATAAAAGTTCAGGATGGCATCAAACTAAAAATGGTTTACCAATGAACTGTCTTTTACATTTAGAAGTGAGTTAGTTATGACACTTTGCTGAATAATTTTTTCAGATTAAAAAAAAAAAATAGTTGTTTGATTAAATGTATATTTAAAAGTGTGTGTTGTGAACTGGTGCAAAAACAATTATATGTTGGTAGGGGTTTTGCTTTCACCTCTCTCTACCTAGTGGTGGATACATGACTTGCAAGTATTCTTTATAGTTTTGTTTTTGGCATTTTACTGATTAGGTAAGAACTTATCTCTCATTGTTCTGAGATTATGTGTAATAGGTACATTTATGAAGTTACACATGTGCTTACATTATAATGTCCCCACCATAGGTTATCTATCATTGCGACCACAAGCCTGCTTATATTGCACTGTATTTCTTGATATCTTGGTGCCTTACATTCAATCATGTCAACTTCTCATAGCATTTTGAGCTACAATCTAATAGATGTATGTAACTGTTTACTGATTGCTGTATTCTTCCCTAATGACTAACTAATTTTAGTTTATGTATAGTTTCATAGGTTCATAGGTAGGTACAAGCTTTCGGCCCTGGGGCCTATATAAGCCTAGCCAAAAAGGTTCCCTGGCTTTTGCCACTCAAGAAAAATATTTTCCTGTGGCCCTATCAAGCAATGCCACAGAAGTGATCCCCAGAGTGAATTTTCTATTTCCCATCCAGTCATCAAGATTTTTCTTAAAGAGGGCCAATGAGGAGCTTTGCTTGACATGAATGGGTAGTTTGTTCCAAAGTATGGGAAGTCTCTGGGACAGGAATCTATCCCCCCAGCATGTTCTGTTTATTGTGGTAACAAGGTTTAGATCCCTGGAGTGTGTGGTTTGGAGAAATTGGGATTTCTTTAAGTGTAGCATGCCCAACAGCTCTGGGTTTGACATAGCTTTGTATGTTAGGCAGAGACTGCCTCTGAGTAGGCAATATGTGATGGAGTAGAGCTGGAGTTTTTTGAGATGGTCTGTATATGCCATCTGTTTGACGCCGGTAATCCTCTTAGTGAGGTATTTCTGTGGCCTTTCCAATTGTTGTAGGTGTCTTGTGAGATACATGCCAAATGGGGCATTGTACTCTATAATGGGTCTGATGAGGGATGAGTAGAGAGGAGCAATTACCTCCTATTTTCTATAGGAGAACACTTTTGTGATGAGGTTTGCAATGTAGAAGGATTTTCTGACTACTGTGGTGATGTGGTTATCAAAGGAGAGATTACTGTCCACCTATGTTCCGAGGTCTATTATCACACTTTCAGTGTTTAGTGAGCTTCCGCCTATGTGGTAGTTCATGGGTACTGAGTTTTTTCCAAAGGGGAAGACAATGCACTTCTTGGCATTGAGCTTGAGGCCATGACTTTGACACCAAGCATCTATCTCTGTGAGGCCCTTTTGCAGAATGTCTACATCATTAGGTGATTCTATTATGGCTCCTAGTTTGCAGTCATCTGCGAACTTTGTTAGCCAAAGATCTTCTGTGTTGGTTTGCACTTCAGAGAAGTAGATGCCAAACAGGATTGGACGCAGGACTGAACCCTGTCGTACTCCACTCATCACTGGTGAGTCGGCTACTTATACTGTGTGGGTTCTGTCAGTGAGCCAGTTGGCCACCCATCTTGTGACATAGGGATTTATGCCCAGTTTAGTGAATTTATCTATAATTCCAAAGTGAGGGATTCTATCGAAAGCCTTGGCGAGGTGAAGATAGGCTGTGTGCACTACATTGCCTTGTCTACGGCTCTAGTGACTGCTTCAAAGAAGTCAGTCAGGTTTAGTAGACATGATCTACTTTTACAAACCGAAACTGAGTGGGTTCCAGGGTTTGGAGGTTACCTATGCCTTTGTTTATAAGCTCCAAGATGATAAGTTCCATGGTCTTGCAGACCAGACTCATCAGGCTAATGGCGTGGTAGTTTCCGGGGTCCATGGTGGCACCCCTTTGTGAAGTGGGATAACCATTGCTGTGTGCCCTTCAGTAGGCACATAGCCTGAGGTGAGGCTATGACTGAACATGGTACTTAGGTGGGATGCCAGTTTGTTCTGTAGTTCGTGCAGTATGCAGCCTGGGATGTTGTCTAGTCCCATGGATGCTGTGTTCTTGGCTTTGAAGAGTGCGGTCTTTACTTGTTCATCCATGATTACAGTGGCTTTGCATTCTTCCGGTATTAAGATGGGCTCCTTGGAGGGGGTGAGGGCAGTAAAGTTAGCACTGAACCTATCTGCCAGGATGTTGGGAATATCGGTCGGTTTGGTATATTTAGTGACATTGTGCTGTAGTTCCGAGCAGGTCTGAATGTTGCCATTGAGATTCTTGACATAGCTGTAGAATGCTTTGCAGTTGTCTTTGGAATCAGTGGCAATTTTATTTTCATAACTGGCTTTGGAGGATTTTATGAGGGATCTCAGCTTCTTGCTGAGGCTGACCAGGGAGTTCCTCCAATCTTGGGATTTTAGTCTTTTTTGCAACAGCTTCTTCCTTCTGTTGTAGAGTTTGTTTATGGCAGGGGACCACCAGATTGGCTTTATATTTAGGAGAATAGTGTTTTGGTTCTTCTGGGGATGGTATGATCCATACACTCATGTATGTGCTTATACAGTGCATTTGTGTAAGATTCAGCAGTCATACCTTTTTCATCTGCATGGGTGTCATGAAGTTTGCCACTTCTGTCTTGAGAATCATGAAGTTGGCTTTGGAGTAGTTTTTGATGGTGGTTTCTTTAATGGGGGTTGTGGGTGGGATATGGATGTCTAGGGTGGTTAACTTGTGGTCGCATCTGACCAGCAAGGTGTTGACCTCTGGCAGGAACCCTGGTTACCCATATTGGTAATGACAAGATCCAGGATATTGCTGCCCCTGGTGGGGGTGTGGACAAGCTGATCCAAGGTGTTGGAATTTATGAATTCCAGAAAACGTTGAGCGAATGAGTTGGTACATGACTAGTTTTCCCAGTTGATGGTGGGGTAGTTGAAATCACTCATAATTAAGGTATTGGATTGTACTTTTATATTATTTAGATGAGAATAATTTAATCATCTTGTTGGAAGCAATATTAAAACATGGAGGACATGATAATTAAGTGATAACTACTAGCTGTCCTGAATTATGCTCCTTTTTTATTTGGTGTTGCTTGTCACTGTTCTGTTTTGAATTTGCTCACTGCTCTTAGCAAAGTTGATATTATGTGATATTACCATACATGTTGGAGGGGTTATACACTTCCCTGGGGTCCCTGGCCCAGAAAAATTATTGTATGCATTACCCTATTATTTAGTATTTATTATAAAAGAATGTCTAGATCCCCATTCCTGTATCAGTATAACTTTGGGTTGTCTTAATTTACTTCTCTTAAGGTTAATGGTCATTGCCTGGTGATGCACATCCAAAGTCATCTAAAGGCAACTTCATCTTTGCAGTATGACAGGAACTTGTATGGCTGGTCTGATGTGTGTGTGCAGTCGAGTCACTGAAGGTAGTAATAGCTACAGGTTATCAGTGAAGTAATAACAACATAATCGCTATCTGCAGGTATATATTTGGCAACTCACCTATCTTGTAGTCTGCTCACATGGAGAAGGATCATCCTGTATTCATATCTGATCACCATTGGTACAATAATTATATATGGTTTATCATAATGATTCAGTAGTGAAATCCTGGTTTAATTTATCTTTCTTCTTTGGCTGAATCTCCTTGCATATTCTCTGCAGTCCAGTGCAATTGGTAGTGTTTCATTGTGTGTACTATTGTTAGGTACGTTATCAGTAAACATATCCATAAAATACTATTTGATATACAAATATCATGTGGTTCAACATATAAATCCAAACCTATTGTTCTAACCTTTAGCAAAAGCCAAACATTTTACCAGTTCAGACTGCAAACAAACCTCACTTTTGACACAGGAACCAACTGTGAAAAACGTAGTAAATATCAAAATAACAGCAAAGGTTCCAAGCACGGCTTAGCTCAAAATATTTAATTGGTACAGAAAATATACAGGGTAACAGCTTTCACGGACCAAAACTCCACTTCATCAGTCCATAAATTTATGGTCAATCAGCTTATATAGTGAATCAACTTTTACTGGTATTTTATTGGTGATGTAGTTACCTGGGGTGGCAGACTTCCCAAAAGGTACTATAATACATTTCTTGGTACTGAATTTTAAGATATGGGTTTGGCACCAAGAATTTGTCTGTGTTAGACCTTCCTGATGGGTGTTTTCATCTTGGGGGGATTCAATAACTGCTTCTAGTTTGCAGTCATTTGCAAACTGAGACAGGTGCCTCTGTCATTGAGACAGTCGAGAAGTAGATACCAAAAAGGGATGGGCCTAGCACAGAGATCTGGGGGACTCCACTGGTGACTGGTCTCTTTGTGGTGATGGTCTTACCTATTCAACCTACAAGGTCCTATCAGTGAGCCAGCTTATTATCCAACATGTTATAAAGGGGGTTATACCTAGTTCCATAAGTTTGTTGACAATGCATGAGTAGAATATTTTATCAAATACTTTAGCCAGATATGGGTAGGCAGTATGCACTGTTTTTCCCTCATCCATTCCTTAATTACCTTTTCAAAGAAGTCAACTAGATTCAGTAAACATGACATTCCTTTGATAAAGCCAGTCTGTGATGGATCCAGTGTCTGGAGGTCTACTATTTCCTTGTTAATAATCTCCACAATATTTTTCCATGGCTTTGCAAGTAAGGCTAGTCAGACTAATGGGTCTGTAGTTTTCAGGATCTGTTGAAGGTCCTCCCTTATGAAGGAGATGAATGTTGCAATACTTCATTCATATTATACAAAGCCTTTTTTAAGATTATAGTTAAATAATGACTCAAGGGATCCTGACAATTCATATTTTAGACTGTTAAGGAGGCATCCTGAGATGTTATTGGGGTCTATTGAGGCCATGTAATTGCCTTTAGTGAGTGGAGACAGTACATGCTCCCTAGTTATAGTTGGAGGGGTTATGAATGAGGCTATTTTTGGGGAGATGGTTGGGGATTAGAGGAATGTAAAGTCGACTGAATTTTTCTGCTAACAGGTTTTCTATATCAAAAGGTTTGGTGAATGTGGCACCATTAACCACCAGTTCAGCACATTGCTCTGTGCTGCTCTTGGGGATTCTAATATAGCTGGAGAAGGCTGTATGGTTATCCATCACCTCGGAGACAATCTTAACCTGAAAGTTGGCTTTGTTTTATCTAATTAGCCCTCTTAGTTGTCTATTTTGTTTGATAAGAGAGTTTTAATCTTTATGGGAATTTCCCTTACTGATTTTTGTCATATCTTTTTTCCTTTTATCCTGTTTAATTTGGGATGCCTCAGGGGTGGATTGTTTCTAGGACTACCACTGGGCTTAATTCTAGTACGTACAGTAGCTTCTATGCAGCTGCAGCCATTGGTATGGTTGTGCAGAGTTTCTGAGAGCAATTGATCATAATCTGCTGTGTTTTCGGGGTTTGAAGGAGCATTGGATTTTGACAATGCATCACTTAATAAAGAGTAATTTGCCTTTGAATAGTTCCTAACTCTTACTGGTTTTGATGGGATTACAGAGTTGATTTTGAAGTAGACAGCTTTATGGTTGAACCTTACCAGGAAGGAAGAGACATGAAGGGGTGCAGCATTCTCCGATATTTGTAAGCAGGAAGTCCAGTATTTTGAAGCCTCCAGTGGGCATATTCATTACTTAGTCAATGGTGTTTGTATTTCCAAAGTTCAAACAACAAACTAAAACAATAAGTGAGAAGGTCACTGAAAAACCAATCAGTAAAAACAAAATGAAAACACCAGCAAATCTAGAACTTCCACTGAGTGACTTCCCAAACCTCTTGTATCAGAGGCACATGGGATATATGCAAATGACCCATACAAGAGGTTTGGGAGGTCACTCAGTGGAAGTTCTAGCTTTACTGGAGTTTTCATTTTGTTTTTACTATTTCCAAAGTCCAGGAATCTCTGTGCCTTGTAGATTTGAGGCAGTGTAGGATTTCAAATCTATAGAGGGGTAATTAAAGTCTCCAGGGTGATAGGTTGGATTGTAAGCATCTCCAATAGGTTTAAGTATACATTACCAGCTTCTTGGGACATGGAGTGTGACATATAGCTGGCTAGGATATGGTACGGGATTTTGTCTATGGTGATCTGCACATGGAGGAGCTCCAACTCATCGTCCTGTTTGACCACCCTAGCACTCTAGAGGTATTCTTGTTATTGATGTATATTGAGACACATCCACATTTAGCCCTTGTCTCTGCCACTTTAAACCATGTTTCAGTAACTACACAGATGTCTATATTCTTAAGTGTGTGGAGAACATAGTGGGAGTGCAGTTTTTTTTTTTTTTTTTTTAATTTAGGCTCCTGGCTGTTGATTGGTTCAGTTAAGTTAATTTTGCCATGTCACTAGGTTTGTCAATTTGGCATGGCCTAAAAAAGGCACTATACTATGGGGATGGATAAAGTTTTAGCCAATACTGAAAGCCTATAGAAAGCCCAGAGGGGAAAGGTGCAGACCATCCTTGACAAAGCAATGTGGTCTGTTAACCATGTCCTCCCAAACTGACAAATATTGGATCCCCTTAGAATGACACCAAAAAAACAGTCAGTTGTTAAAGTCAATAATTTTTTGCTCATATTGTGGCATCATCCCTGATGATGGTGATATGCTGCTCAATGCTAGGCTCATACCAACCTGAGACACCTAGTCTTGAAACTCCATAATGTCTCTCCTTATATAGTTCAGGATGGTACACCTCAGGTCATTTACACCTAAATGGACTATGATGGAATCATACTGGTACCTGTAGCGTGACAACTTGAGTACAATTTTTTTTGTGAACAGGTTTCAAACCATGTATAACCTGTCCTGTTTCTCTGTGTTCAATACATTTACACCTTATGTCACAGAGATGACATTATAAATGCATTCACATTGATTAGTACTAGACTATATGCCCTTGGGGGCCATTTTAAACATAGGTAATTTTGTTCTTAAAGGGGAGAATCAAACCCTGTACCTTGTGTCTGTGTGATAAGCACATTTATCATTAAACCAGGCCAAAACTTATTGTAGATCAAATGAAAAATATATTGCATACTATATTGACTGGATTTGTCTTAAGGGATTATTATATTTAAAGTTAATATCTTTTCAACTAGCTATATTAGGAGTTAGTGGAATTAGGCCCTGAGGAATTAGATGTTCCTTGTTCAATATTTGCATTGTTGTAACATATCATCTCTTAAGAGGAGGTAGTTTACCATATTACTCTTAAAATGATACAGGTGTCACCATGCTACGTTACTATTCTGTAATATTTATTCTCCACCAAACTACGGAGTCAGGTAGACATATGCAGGTTTGGTCTTCATAAAAAGAGTTATATGCGAGATAAGATTGACTTAAATATTTCTTCCTGGAATTTTCAAGGCACTGAGGTGGCAGCTAAGTGGAATATGAAGATAAACATTTATTTTCTTGAAGAAACTGATATGCATGCATCTCAGTTTGTTATATCTAAGAAACAATGAATGTCACATTTAGTTGCTTCAGGTTCCTCAACCAGTACTGGTGGAGTGGCTAGCTTGGTAAAAAGTTTTTCATGTGATATAATTCAGGTCAGGAATGATACACAAGGGAGGTTTATTATAATGGAATGAGCCAACCCTCTCTTTCCATTATCTTCTGCGCTGACATCAGTATATACACAATGCCATACCAGAGACATTTCTTCCTTTAGCTCTGTCATGCATCGTCTGGTTCCAGTAACCATGATTTTATTTAAGACATATACTGGGAATAAGAATTTAATGTTTGCCTCTTCCCTGGATAAGTCTGGTTTACTGTTACTCCATAATAGCAGAGATACACAATTACTATCAGATTTCATTCATCCTCACTATCTTTACTGCCCCTAGTTTTCTACACAACCAACGGAGGAAGAGTTCTCATTCTTTTCATCCTTTCATAGATCCTGATCAATTTTTTTTCTGTTATGTAGGGCTCAAAGAGAAGTCCCTTTTGGATGATTCACTAATCCAACTAAAAACTATTACACAGCCAAATGACAAACTTGGCACCAGCTGGAGATGAAATCCAGTGCTACTGAAAAATAAGAAGGTTGAAGATCACATCACATCACTGCCCAGTTGTCACTTGCATCATATTCTATCATCATATTAAGGACATGCCATATGATATTAGATGGGCTACTTAAAATCCTTGGTCAGGAGTTTCTTTATTAATAAATCAACATATATAAAAAATACAGGCTAAGACAAATCATGTTTTCCATTTGAAAATGAGATACAATGGAACTCAGATGCAGAAAATGATACATTTTACCAGGTGCACAGCATGAAGTCAAATCATTACATGATTTAATTCTGTTCTTTTTCACGTCCAAAAGTTCATGCAAAGTATGTAGAGTGAACAGCAATCTCAATGAAGTATTTACATAACCTATTAAATTTTAACAACAGCTCAGTGACATATCACTAGTACCAAAAGATATATATTTATTTGTTTATTTATTTGTCTTTGTAGACCTGGAAAAGTCAGAGTGGGTAAAACCTATTTTCAAAGGAGGCCTGGGGAGCAAAGCTCCACATTTAAGTTACACATGACGTACATTTATAATTGCAGGGTAAAAACATCTGTAAATGAGATTATTTACATTATTTTTAAATATTTATACATATTTCTTATATAAACATATCATTGTAACACAAAAAATGAGAGAGAAATTAACATAACTTGGCTAATTATTCAATAGAAAAATAAAAAAAACAGTAATGGTTAATGTATTTAAAGCATGATAACTGCAGGAAAAAGATAAAACTTGGGTGTTTTTGAGTTTTGTAATAATTTATAGACAAACGTATTAATGTAGCTTAAAATGATGATATGAGAGATATGAAAGAAGTTATGGAAATGAGCAGGAAATAAAGAATTGTAGTTAGTGGTGGGGTGTGAGAGAAGGAGGAAAAGTAAGGGTTTAGGAAATGAGTGCAGCATGAGGAGGAGCGATAAGGTATAAAAAGACTGGGAAGTAACGTGGCTGTAAGTGTTGGAGGGAAGTAATCTGAGTAAAGGTTGACATGAAGAACATAACCATCTTTGGCAGAGGTGCTGTTTAAGCAAAGCTTTGAAACTATTTAAGTTTTCTGTCTGACTAGGCTAAATTTCAGCAGATGCATTTACTCTTGACCTTGCAATCCAGGTAATGGCTGAAAAGGATCCATGGGCTGCTTATAATGCAAGCTTTGATTAATATAAGTTTGTCTTAGCAGGTCAGTGTAAGGTCTATCTTAAATTCTTGAGAATTACATCTAGTAGATAACCCTAATATTTCTGATAGTAATGTTTTTTTTTTTGTTGCATAAACTAATTTGTGAGATGAGATATATTTAATAGCTAGCTTGTTAAAGTCTTCCCATGTGATTGGAGATGTGACAGTCCAATTTTTTGTGTAAAATTTAATAAGGGCACACATTGTGATAAGGATATGTTTTAACATTTTTGGAAGTTCATTTGTGTTGGCATGCAATATAGCCATCTCCCATTACAGGGTTGTTTTTTTCATACCCCATCTTCTCTAATCTAGCTCTTAATGAGCACCATAGGTTGGGTACCTTGCTACACTTCTGCATAACATGGACAATATCAGCTGTTTGGTTTGGGCAGTGTGGGCATATGGGCGAAAAGTTGGGATTTAACTTATTTAGCTTTGATGGGGTATACTATACATTGTTATTTATTATAATTTGTGTGTATAGCAGCCTCTTAAAGGGAATAAATGTGACTGTATTTTCAATGGCCAGTTTTTTTCTTTCTTCGGTAAGTAATTGTTTTTTCTCTTGCCAACAGTAATAATAGAGAATTCTGGTATTTTATGCTTGTTACAAGTTTATACGTCCTACAGATTGTTTTCCCTTTAGTCGCAAGATTTTTTAATATTAGTTTTACTAAGTTAATGTCCTGCAGGTTGGCATTAGTTTGTGAAAATGTAGCATTTATAAGATAATTGATTTGGCTAAGAATGATAGTATATTTCTTAGGGAGGTTGAGTTTCAATCTTAGTTGTAGTATATTGGATTCTTTCCATTTGTAAATGTCCCATATTGTAAGATCTTTTATCAGGGGGTAGTTTGTTAGGTTTAGGGGTTTATTAATTATTATTAGTAGATTAGGATTTAGGTGGAGTGGTTGTATAAAGGCAAGAGCACTTAATAGTTGTATTGATATGAATAACTTTTGAGTAGTTAGGATCATATGCTTAATTAGTGGGTGTAAGTTCTTTGTGAATAAAGCTTTTTGATTTAGGTTTAAAAAGGGAAGAGATTTGGTGTTATATCCAAACGATTTAAGTTGTTCAAACCAGATTTTGGTCCACTGAGGTGTCCAGGTATTAACGTATGGGTCACGGTTTATTATCTGTATTAGTCTGTAAGCAGTAATTATACTATTATAAAGTTTGAAGTCCAGCAAACCCAATCCTCCCTTATCCTTGGTAAGTACAAGTTCATCATATTTAATTCTAGCAGATTTGTGATACCATAAGAATCTTGATATAGCTTTTTCTATATCAAGAAAGAATTTTTGGGGAATATTTGAGAATGTGGCATTTAATTGAAAGAGTATTCTTTGCAATAGATTCATCTTAACGACACTAGCTTTTGAAAGTAGAGACGTATTAATATTCTTCCATCTATTAATATCACTTTCAATGTTAGTCCATGTGCATAGTAGGTTATTCTTTATGATTTCCTTAAAGTCGGGAGTAAATCGTATTCCTAGGTATTCACTGTTTCAGTCATTGTCAAAATTTGTACATGTGCCACATTCTACCTGTCATCTGCTACAGATTGGAGTGATAGATCAGGATCATTATAAATGACTGTAGTGGGTAGACGGCTCATTGTCTGGAATAAGTGAATATAAATGTTGCATGATCCAGCTATAAAAAGGTTACTGCACTGCATTTCTTGGGTTAGAAAGATCTTTGTGTTTCTGTGCTATCTCATGCAACACATTGCTGTTAGTGCCAGTGTGTGTGCCTTTCTCTCTCTTTAATACTAACACCAAATGGCCTTACTGTATTCAGTAATATAATGTACAAATGGTATTGTTGAATTTTTCTTGGGTAAATGGTTGATGCAGTGCAGAGATTTAGCTGATGAAGCCACTATATATGCTGATGGAGACTTGAAACCAGATATTCACAATGATGTCATTTGCACTGCATATGTGGTGATGTATGGCATCTCCTGTGAGCCAGAGGAAACACTAATGTCTGTATATCTTCAGTTTAATGAACTAAATGCTATTAGTAGACTTGCTCAGTTTAATTTCTTCAAATGTTTAGAGTTTTACACACCTTGACAGGAATGGACCCCATTCCTAAGTCATGCCATAAATAAAATTCATGAAATCAGTTTTGCTTCAGTCTTGGCATTTCATACGAGTGTTCTTCTCAGCACCCAGAATGTACACAGAATCACCTATTTTTGCTGTTTATAAGGCATATCTAAATATGTTTGAAGATTCCTTTTTATTACCTCAGATGCTTCTGCAACTGGAACTGTGTAACCGTATCCCACATTGCTCCAGTTTCTGCCTGCAAATCTTGATATTTTACAAATCTAGGTCTTTCAGTTTATAACACTGTAGTCACTGGGCATAGCAGTTTCAATAAGCAATGCTGTTTCTGTCTTTTTCTGCAATATATGTCCTGTTTCCTTCGACCTACTTAACTACTGGCATGGGATGATCCGATGTAATCATTATGGCATCATTTTCAACAATGATTTGTAGTTTGTGTTTCCAATATTTCACAGCTGCCACTGTGTTGTAATTTTTACAAAGTGTCCAGTGTAACAACTTTGCCACATTGTTATGTCTTTCAGTATACAAACCTTCAGCCATGAGTGCATCACACCCTGCAACAAGATGTGTAACTGTTCATCTTTCTATACTACAAAGCTTACATTTGTCTGTATCTCCTACCTTTTCTATGGATTTTATGAACCGTCTAGCATGTAATCCACTACCTTGGGCTACTGATATCAACCTTTCATCTTTAGGTTTAAATTCACCTCACCTAAGCCATTTGAATGCCAACTCTTAGTCAACACGTATTTGATCTAGCAGATCTGTACACGTTTCTTTACAGTTGTGGTCTTTCCATTTTATTTTTCCCTGATACTGTTCTTTGTGTTCTTTCACTTGTTTGTGTATTCTGTTGCCACCAGTTTTTTATCCACATTTAGTTCGATTGCAGTGCCTGCTTGTTTCCTAAAGGCTTTTGCTATCCTAAGCAAAGAGGTCATCCTAGACTTAATTTGTTCATGTTTTAGAACTTTCAATGTGTTTAGATCTGATGATGTCAGCAAATATGTATGCAATTCCACAATCAGCAGCCTATATGGATAGTCGATTACAAGGAGATCCTTGCATCCTTCAGACCAAAGGATATGTAATCTTGGAAAATACTGGTTCTTGTACATCATTTGATGGGCATGAAGCAGTTTTCTTGTTTTCTAATAAGCTTATTCATCTCTTTTTGTGGCCAGGAATCATCCAACAGCTGTAAGTTAAAACAGGGAGTGCAAGCTGAATTATTGCTTGAACGTTATTCCTAGATATCAAAGCAGTTTTCAGTATTAATTTTAGTCTTATAAAATATTCCTTACTGAGCTTTGTTCTCACTTTCTCATAATGCCCCTTCATCTATTCTGAGACATCTGTGCACTCCTTCTTGTTCCAAATCTTTTATATCTCCTAAAAAGTTTAGCCTGGACAGCGAGTTTTTAATTTATTGTTAGTTATAATGTAACTCAAATCCTGATCTTTTGCAGTGTTATACATTTGTTTTAGTGCATTCACATTTATTATAGTTTTTTAAATTGATTTTCTTTTCTGCATTCTTCCAGTAGTTATATTTCGTTTTTAACAGTTTCACAAAAGTTTAAAGCCAGTGTTTCTGTGGTGGTGATCTATTTGCTCCTTTATTTTTCTTTACTGATTTATGCTTTCTTGGTAATATCTTGTCTGTTATTAGCTTTGCTGCACAATAATGTATTCTGTTAATTTTTGTTATATCATGTCGATATCTCTTTAAAGCTCCAATTACTTTAATAATTTGTCTCATCAATTTTTTGACAATGCATGTCCTATTCACCTTTGGCAGCCACTGTCTCTCATACATATCATTATATTTATCCAGTACTGTCAAATGCAGTACGTCTTCTCTTAAATTACTTTCTTCTTGATCCAGAGTTTCTTCTGCAGTTTGTGTTTACTGCTTTTTCTCTCTCTGTTTGAAAATATTTTGGCTTTGAAATGACTATGGCCAGGATTCAATAAAGCCGACACACTGTGTCAGCATTGTGGCATGGCTTGAACATGGAGTTCAGAGCATGTGCAATCCAGTAAACAAGGCTTGGGCGTGCATGAACCTCCCAGCACTGTTGTAGCACAGACGTGACGGAATAATGCAAATCACCTTATTTGCTGGTGAAAACCATGAAAATGTGGTGAATTTGCGATCCAGGAAGCAGACAGGCATCCATGTTGGAGCTGTGTCCACAGCAAAAATGTATGCGGTTAGCAACCTCATACATTTCTGCAAAAATAAAAACGGGGGCATGACAGCATAAAGTAAAGCATGTATTAAGTTGTGTTAATAATTACAGTGTTAGATAGCATAGAAAGAAATGTATATATGAATGAACAGCAAATAAAATGCTTATTGAGGAAAAAGGAGGCTTTTATGATTTTAAAATTTAATACAATGAGCCCTATAGGGTTAAATCATGAATGTACATGGAAAAGGTTTTTGTAATAATTTATAGTATGTTAATAAGTTATTAATGTATTTAAAAGTTTTTATAATAATTTTTTTTATTTAATTGGTTAATTGAATAAGTGGGTGTGATAAACACTATAAAATTATGTCAGTATGAATGATTATAGTATACTCTGTTAAAGGCGAGTGTGGCCGAGGCGCTAGAAAAGATTGATTTTGTGGAAGAAAATTGAACTTTGACTGTATATTTTACAATAAATTATCTTAGCACTACACTGGAATTGGCCTGCAGTTTGTGGTATACTATAAAGCATGTATTAAGTTCATTAGGTATGCTGATGGCCAAAACTATAGCCATTGGCATGCCAAAGTGTTTCAAAATTGTAAAAATCTATTTTTTATATATATATATATGGGGCTGTTTAAGTGGAGCTCAGTGGTTCGCAAATGTGATCGTGCAAAGAATGAAAAAAAATTATTAAAAAGGCAATTAAATATGAAACATTACTTTTGCCATTATAGTGGGCAGCATGCAGACTCATAACAATGACAGGTAACAGTGGTTGCTAAGGATTATGGCTCTGGTGTAGTGGTGTAACTAGGGTATAAGCCAGTAGGGGTATGTAAATGAGCTAAATTTATTGAATAGCAAAATGGAAGACCGTGTCCGTGGGTACCTAACCATGTAGTAGCTATAATGCTGTGGTGTAAGCAGAAGAAGCAGCTGACATGACAATGGTGTGTGTCATGCATGATTTAAGCACATTGGAGCTCTTGCACTCAGCTAAGCACAGCTATGCAAGAAATTGTGTCTCAGGCTGCTTAGCTTTGCTTATCTGATTTCAGAAATGCTAAGCATATTCATGTCCAGGGGAGGGCCCTTTCTGCTCAAAATTGTTTATGCTAGCTCCACGGGTTTGCCCATTGCACCACAGAGCTTAAAATGGAAATACTTAAGCACTACAGGGTGGACAGGGACATACTACAGCAACTCACCAAGTTCTGCTGGCCTCACCTCAGACCCAAAGCCAACAGAGAGGAACCCATCTGAGTCGAAACCAAGGTATATGTAGCCTTAAGAATACTAGCTACAGGTACTTTCCAAAGACCTACTGGGGACATCATGGGGGTCTTACAGGCATCTGCATCCAAGGTACTCCACCAGTTCCTGGATGTCATGCAAAGACATATCAGTGACCACATTTATTTCCCAGCACCCCTGAGGAGAGGACCAGAAATATGTATCTCTTCCACCATGTAGCACACTAACCAGAGGTACTGGGTGACATACAGTGCACTCACGTCCACATCAAATCACCACACGGTGAAGACGGTAGAGTGTACGTCAACCTCATGGGCTATTACTCAATCAACTGCCAGATAGTGTGCAATGCCCAGGGCATTATCATGAATGCGTGTGCTGGCAGCCCTGCCAGTTATCATGACTCCCACATATGGCATGCCTCACAGCTGTACCAGGCATTTGCCAGGGGTGACATCCCATATGGCCATCTCATCGGGGATGCTGGCTATGGACTGGAACCGTGGATGATGACACCCATCAGAAATGCACACACACCCACTGAAGAATGCCATAATGAGGCACATGCATGAACTAGGAACATTGTAGATTGTGTGTTTGGGCTGCTCAAGTCACAGTTCCACTGCCTTGACATATCTGGTGGACCACTGCAGTACTCGCCAGCCACATGTGCACAGATGTTCACAGTATTTGCCATGCTACACAATATGATCCTGCGTAAACAGGGAAGGGACACACAGCCCCCCCACAAGTGCCAAGGTCCTTACAGCTATACCCACAGGGGGATTTGGAGGAGGAACCCCCCTGAGCCTGCCCCTGTAGGCAGACGTAGGTGTTCCCCAATATGCCCTGTGCACACATGTTCATAGTATGTGCCATGATACACAATATGATCCTGTGGAAAGAGTTGCGGCAGGTACATCACAGGGAAGGGCCACACAGCCCCTCACATTGCTAAGGTCCCCACAGGCACAGGGGGACTCGGAGGAGGAACCCCCTGAGCCTGACCCTTTAAGCAGATGTAGGCATGCCCAGTATGCCCTGGCTTTGGCAAAGAGGCAACGCATAGCACATACACTGACAACCTAGGGACGCAGGGACTGACACCTCTCTCTGACTTGCACACAGTAAAATGGATACCACATGCATCACACTACCTGTACCTTACCATGTACAGGCTGTGTACTGTGTGCATCCGACAGAGTTGGCTCTCAAGCACTGTCCTCACAACTGCTGCAGGCACAAGGTAAGTCACTCTTCTTAACAATAAATGAATGGAGTAGTACATTTTAGTAGCATATCTAAGGTATCACTACATGTATGCAAGGGAATGGGGTGGCCTACCAGAATAGCAGCAGACAACTGACAGCTATGTGGGACAACAGGAAATGTCCAGCCAACACTGGCTTCCCCAGAGTATGCAGTAGTCCCCTACTTGACAAAACACTACAGTGTATTTGGGTGACTAACAAACTTGGGGGTCATAGGTCACATGCATGGACGGCAATGTTGGGATCCCATACTCATCCCTCAGCCTCTCTCAACAAGTCAGGTGTAGAAAACCATAAAGCAATGTCTGGCAAAGGCCAACAAATAGGGACAATGATTAAATATTCCTCTTACAGACCTACACACTGATGTCACAGCAGGTCTTATACTTGCATTAAGTCTCTTCTCTGAAGGGTAAGAAGTCTGAAACTCAAATGTCTGCCATTACATTGTAACCTTTGGTCTGTAGTGATATGCCAGTATTCTCCAAGACAGGCACAACACTATGTTAAATGGAACCAAAATGTAAAGCCAAAAAAAAAAAATCTAAGCTTGTTTCCTGCCTTTCCTGTAATTAGTCTAGTCCAGATGCAGACTTGCTGTATCCAGGACTGTTGGAAAGCTTCTGAGCCCCCCAAGCCTTTCTGTGTTGGGGGGAAGCCTTCTAGTTTATCAGTGGGAGTGGAAAGTACTAGGTAGCCTATCTACAATGGGAAGAGTGGGTTTTGGCCCAGAAATTGTAGTTCATTGGCCATTTGGGCAGTTTTTCCATCTCTTTCTACTTTCTGGTTTAAAAGTCCATGTTTGCATTTGGTCCCTACCTTTCCTGTAACTAGTTGTAGTCCAGGTACAGATTTGCTGTATCCAGCACTGTTGGCAAGCTCCTGAGCCCCCCAAGACCTTCCGTGTTGGAGAGAAGCCTTCTAACTTAACAGTGGGAGTGGTAAGCACTAGGTAACCTATATACCACAGGAGGAGTGGTTTTTGGCCCAGACATTATAGTTTATTGGCCATTTGGGAAGCTTTTCCATCTCTTTCAACCTTCTGATTTAAAAGCCTGTGTTTGCACTTGTTTCCTGCCTTTCCTGTTACTGGATACTTGCTGTATCCAGGACTCTTTAAACGCTTTTGAGCCCCCAAGACTTTCCATGTTCTAGCTTACTAGTGGGAGTGGTAAGTGGTCCCTGGCCCAGAAATTGCAGCTATTGGCTGTTTGAGTAGTTTTTTTTCCATCTCTTTCAACTTTCTGGTTTGAAAGCCACACTTGCGCCTTTTTCCCCCCTTTCCTATAACTAGCCTAGTCCAGAAACAGAGTTGCTGTATCCAGGACTTTTGGTAAGTTTCTGAGCCCTGCAAGCCTTTCTATGTTGGAGGAAAGCCTTCTAGCTTATCAGTGGCAGTGGTAAGCATTAGGTAGCCTACAAGAGGAGTGGTCCCTGGCCCAAAAATTGTAGCTATTGGCTGTTTGAGTAGTTTTTTTTTCCATCTCTTTCAACTTTCTGGTTTGAAAGCCGCACTTGCGCCTTTTTCCCCCCCTTTCCTATAACTAGCCTAGCCCAGTTACAGAGTTGCTGTATCCAGGATTTTTAGTAAGCTTCTGAGCCTCCCAAGCCTTTCTGTGTTGGAGGGAAGCCTTCTAGCTTATCAGTGGCAGTGGTAAGCATTAGGTAGCCTATCTACCACAAGAGCAGTGGTTCCTGGACCAGAAAATTGTAGCTATTGACCATTTGGGCAGTTTTTTCTATCTCTTTCAACTTTCTGGTTTAAAAGCTGCACTTGCGCTTGTTTTCCACCTTTCCTGTAACTAGCCTAGTCCAGATACAGAGCTGCTGTATCCAGGACTGTTGGTAAGCTTCTGAGCCCTGCAAGCCTTTCTGTGTTAGAAGAAAGCCTTCTAGCTTATCAGTGGGAGTGCTAAGCACTAGGTAGCCTGTCTACCACAGAAGGAGTGCTTCTTGGCCCAGAAATTGTAGTTTATTGACCATTTGGACAGTTTGTCCATCTCGTTCAACTTTCTGCTTTAAAATACCACATCTGTGCTTGTTTCCCATCTTTCCTGTAACTAACCTACTGGGAAGCACTAGAAAGCCTTAAACTGATACAAGCCTTCTAGCTTAGAAGAGAGACTTTTGAGTGATTAAGTATCAGCTTTCTGTACTTTCTTGCTGTACTTCATAGGTTCATAGGTAGGTACTAGGCTATTGGCCCTAGGCCCTATATAAGCCTAGCCAAAAGCTACCCTGGCTTTTGCCACCCAAAACAATTATTTTCCTGTGCCACTGTTGAGCAGAGCCACAGAAGTGATTCCCGGGGTGAATTTCCTATCTCCCATCCAATCATTAAGATTTTTCTTGAAGAGTGCTAATGAGGAGCATTGTTTGATATAGATAGGTAGTTTGTTCCAGAGTACGGGAAGTCTCTGGGACAGGAATCTATCCCTCCAGCATGTTCTGTTTATTATGGTGACAAGGTTTAGGTTCCTAGAGTGTGTAGCTCATAGGGATTGGGATTTCTTTAAGTGGAGCATGTCCAAAAGCTCTGGGTTTGACATAGCTTTGTGTGTTAGGCAGAGATCGCCTCTGAGTAGGTGATATACGACAGAGTAAAGCTGAAGTTTTTTGAGACGGTCTGCTTAGGGCATCTGTTTGAGGCTAGTAATCCTCTTTGTGAGGTATTTCTGTGGCCTTTCCAGTTGTTGTAGATGTCTTGTAAGGTACATACCAAAAGGGGTATTGTACTCTATAATGGGTGTAATGACTGACAAGCACACGGGAACAATGACCTCTTTTTTTCTGGATGAGAAACCTTTTGTGATGAGGTGTGCCACGTAGAAGGATTTCCTGACTACTGTGGCAATGTGATTATCAAATGAGAGACTACTGTCCACCTGTGTCCCAAGGTCTCTTATCACACTTTTGGTGTTAAGTAGACTACCGCCTATGTGTTAGTTCATGGGTACAGAGTTTTTACCAAAAGGGATGACAATGCACTTTTTGGCATTGAGCTTGAGGCCATGGCTTTGACACCAGGCATCTGTCTTAGCAGGGCCCTTTTGTAGGATGTCCACATCTTTTGGAGTTTTGATTATAGCTCCTAGTTTGCAGTCATCTGCAAACTTTGTTAGCCAAAGATCTTCTGTGTTAGCCTGTACTTCAGAGAAGTAGATACCAAGCAGGAGAGGACCCAGGATTGAACCCTGTGGTACTCCACTTGTCACTGGTCTGAAGTTGGATTTGGAGTCTGCTACTTTCACATTGTTGGTTCTGTCAGTGAGCCAGTTGGGAACGCATCTTGTGACATAGGGATTTATACCTAGTTTAGTGAGTTTGTCTATAATTCCAGAGTGGGGGATGGTGTTGAAAGCCTTAGCGAGAACTAGATAGGCTGTGTGAACCACCTTACCCTCATCTACAACTTTGGTGACTGCTTCAAAGAAGTCTATCAGATTTAGGACCACATCTGTGCTTTTTTTCCCATCTTTCCTTAACTGTTTTCTGCCTAAACGCCAATTTTCCAGCATTTATTGTGATTTAAAAGCTTGTTTTTTTCACATATTGTACTTATTTGACTGCCTGCACTTTTAAAAAGTCATTTTTTGTTTAAATAATTTGTTTAACTGTTGTAAGCTACACACTAAAGTGCAATAGCCTTTTCTGATCGTTTGTAGCCATTTAAAGCTGTTTTAAGTGTATTTTTTACTGTTCTTGCCTTATCTTTTAAAAAAAAAATTCCTTGTTTCCTGCCTTTCTAAGCTAGTATAGTCCAGTTTTCAGGCTAGTGCTGAATTCAGGGCTGTGTTACAAATTTTTGAGTTGCCCATACCTTACTTGGATAGAAGGAAATTTCTTTGTTCACCTGTGAGAGAGGGGAGCTTTGAGCAGCCTATCTGTCCCTGGAGGAGTGGTTCCAGCCCAGAAGTTAGTAGTTTATTGGCCATTTTGAGCTAATTTCTATCTCTTTCATTTCCCTGTTATAAAAACCGCATTTGCACGGTTTTGTGCGTCAGGCAGTGCCGCTTAGCTAGGGTTAAATTATTCCCGGCTCCACTAAGTCTCCTCTTCAGTTTTTCTCTTGAAACTAGTCTAACTCTCAACCTAAGCACTCAAAAAGCATCCTACAGCCCAGCACTTGCTCAGACCTAATAGCAAGCACTAATATACCCTGACACTTGATTGCCCAGCAGGGCAAGGCTTTTTATTCACCCTTCACCAACCAAGCGACTAAGCAGCTCACCCTACTATTCAGGCATGACCAAAGGACAATTTCAGGTGTACTCTCCAGTCCAGCTGGTGAATCTGGGTATCTTGAGGCAATGTTACAACTGCCTCATGTACACAGACAACCCTCTCCTCTTACCACAAAACACTAATGTATGTGAGAGATGCAATTATACAGCCAAACTGGAAGCTAAGTTGTCTCCACCCAAGACTGGAACAGACAGTCAAGAGGAGAAGGTTAACACTTGCAGCACACCTCCAGCCACACATAGATCTACTAAACCAGCACTGGCAAAAAATACACATAAATATACAAAATCATAGTCGGAGGCTCTAAATAAAAACCTGCAAAAGCATCAGAGACCTCCAAAGCAGACACACAAACAACTTGCAGCTCCCGTGACAAACCGGACAACACATAAAACACAAAATCAGTGTGCTACACAATCACATCCCTTAAGGCGAAATAACATACCTAACACACTAGTAATAGGTGACTCTATAGTCAGGCAACCTGATGTCCTACTCACTATGCTGGACAAGCATAAGGTTACTGTTAGCTGCCTGTCGGGAGCCAGAATCCGCCACATAACACAAGCACTCAGGTCACTCCAGAGCAAGTAGAAATATGACTCTGTCATTGTTCATGTTGGTGTGAATGACCTGAGACATACCTCCCTGGACTACATGAAAAGAGACATGGAAGAGCTCTCTGATCATGTAACCCAGGCTGGTATTACCGTGACCCTGAGTAGCATCCTGCCCTCACCAAGAATGATACCTCAGTATAAAGAAAAAAATGATCAATTTCAACAATTAGCTAAGCTTCTGGTGTCATTCAAAGGGGATCCAGTGTCTGTCAGCCTGGGACGACATGCTCAACAAGCAGCATTGCTTCACAAGAGACGGCTTCCACCTGTCACCCCTAGGCTTTCGAATACTGGCCAAGGCTCTTGCTGCCCCCATAGTGCCTTTTTAGGCAAGGCTCAAAAGTCAAATCCACCTCTGCAAACAGCACAATTAACAAAAAACTGAGGGTTATGCTACTCAATGCCAGTAGTTTAAATCTCAAAATGCACACACTTGAAGCACTCCTCAGTATGGAGAACATCGACACCTGTGCAGTAACTAAAACCTGGTTCAAAGCTCCAGACAGCAGCCCAGCACTACCAGGCTACAACTCGTATCACACGTTTCGGCCACAGAACATGGACCGAAACACAAAAGGAGGGGGTGTATCCATATTCATCAAGGATACCTACACCTCCAGGTTAGTGGCACAGCATGATACCTCTGAGATCATCCATGTGCAACTAACATCGGGCAAATCTGCAATGCAAATTGTGGCCTGCTACAGATCACCCTGCATGACCCAGGACCAGCACTCCACCTTTCTGGAGACACTGGAAAACATGAAGGTCCTACTGAGCACCCTGATATTTGGCGGCGATTTCAATTACCCTACCATTAACTGAGAAAACTATTTGAGTACAAACTCCCAGGCCCAGTACTTCCTGGAATTCATCAACTCAAATGCCCTGGATCAGCTGGTAAACTCCCTTACCAGAGGTGAAAACATATTGCACCTGGTCATCACAAACATGGGCGACAGGTGTTCCATACTGGAGGTCAACTTGTCACTGGTTAGATCAGACCATAAACAAATCACTCTGGATACCCACACCCCACCATCACCCCCAACTAAGGAAACCACAGTAAAACCTTTTCTAAAGTAAACTTCACCTTACTTAAGACAGAGGCGGTAAGTTTCACAGCCCCCACGCTAAAGGATAACACTGCCCAAGATGCAGAAACCTTTACAAATGCACTCTATGAGCACCTACAAGGATGCATGGCTCATGCCATCCCTAGCAAAAGCAAGACTCATTCCTTTAAAAGAAGGATACCAGTCTGGTGGACCCCTGCCATAAACAGGCTATACAATAGAAGAAGGAATCTAGTTCAGAAAAAAAGCAAACCCCAAGAAGGATTGACATCCCTGATCAGTATCCGTAAGAAACTAACGTCCCTCATAAAATTATCCAAGGCTAACTTCGAAAGAAAAATAGCCAGGGATTCAAAAGATAACCACAAAGCCTTCCTTAGCTATGTTAAGAATCTAACTGGCAACTCTCAGATATGCACTGAACTAATGCAAAACAGCACAAAATATACTGAGCCTACTGATATTGCCAACATCCTGGCAGATAGATTCAATGCAAACTTCACCCCCCTCTCATCCCCAAAAGGGTCCACAAAAATACCAGAAAAGTGTAGTGTCCCAGAAATCACAGACGCACTGGTGAAAATAGCCCTTTCAAAAGCCAAGAACACAGCGTCAATGGGGCCAGATGGTGTCCCAGGCTGCATCTTGCACAAACTACAGAACGACCTAACCCCCACCTAAACACGCTGTTCAAACTCAGCCTCTCCACAGGCTACGTGCCCATAGAATGGCGCACAGCAATGGTTATTCCACTCCACAAAGGAGGGGCCACAACTGACCCTGGTAACTATTGCCCCATAAGCATGACTAGCTTGGTCTGCAAGGCTATGGAGTGCATCATCATGGAACTCATTAAAAAAGACATTGGGAACCTCCAAACACTTGACCCGACCTAGTTTGGCTTTGTTAAGGGCAGATCATGCCTACTAAACCTGGTTGACTTCTTCGAGACAGTCACCAAGGCCATAGACGATGGAAAGGTTGTTCACACAGCCTACCTTGACCTCGCCAAGGCTTTTGACACCATTCCCCACTCGAGTATTATCAGAAAAACTCACCAGCCTGAACATAAACCCCTACATCACGAGATGGGTTGCCAACTGGCTTACAGACAGAACTCACACGGTAAGAATAGCGGGCTCCAGGTCTGACTCTAAACCAGTCACAAGTGGTGTCCCACAAGGCTCGGTCCAGGGACACCTATTGTTCGGCATATACTTCTCAGAAGTACAGGCAAACACAGGAGGACTATGGCTAACCAAGTTTGCCGATGACTGCAAACTGGGAGCCATAACTGACTCTCCGGCTGACACGGACATCCTCCAAAAGGGCCTTACTGAGATGGACCCCTGGTGTTAAAGTCATAGCCTCTAGCTAAATGCCAAATAATGCATAGTCATCCCATTTGGGAAAAACAAAACACTCATGAATTACCACATAGGTGGCAGCCACCTTAATACAGAAGAGGTAACAAGAGATCTGGGGACCCAGGTAGATAGTAATCTCTCCTTTGACAATCATATTGCCAAAGTAGTTAGGAAATCCTTCGATGTGGCCCATCTAATTACTAAAGGATTCGCATCTAGAAATAAAGAGGTTATAGTGCCCCTCTACTCGTCACTCATCAGACCCATCTTAGAGTACAATGCCCCATTTGGGATGTATCTCACAAGACACTTCCAACAGCTGGAGAGACCACAAAAGGACCTCACCAAGAGGATTTCTGGCCTCAAACATATGTCCTATGCAGCCTGACTGAAAAAACTCCGGCTTTACTCAGTGGCATATCGCTTACTCATAGGTGAACTCTGCCTGACTTACAAAGCCATGTCCAACTCAGAATTGATGGACATGCTCCACATAAAGAAATCCAAGTCACTGCGAGTCACATGCTCTAGTGAGCTAAATCTTGCCACTATAATAAATAGAACATGCTGGAGGGATAGATTCCTGTCACAGAGACTCCCCATGTTTTGGAACAATATTCCAAACTACATTAGGCAGAGCCCTTAAGAGAAACCTTGATGAGTGGATGGGTAAGAGAAAATATACCCCTGGGATCACTTCATTGGCTCTGCTTGACAGAGGATCAGTTAATTAATCAATGGGGCAGCGAAAGCCAACACACTCTGGCTAGGCTTATAAATGCCCTTGGACAGATAGCCTAGTATCTACCTATGAACCTATGAAAATCGGCAGTCTGTGCAAATGTGTACAGTTGACAGGTATGCCACCCCAACACACCCGTGCTCCCATAGAAATGCAGTAACATTTATGTTCATAGCATAATACCAGCAGAGCTCACATTCCTAGGGTTGTCCCAATCAACTTGATAACTTGTTGCGTGTCCACAATATGCAGGGGTCAATAAGTTATATATATGCATGATTAATACTGTCAGGAATAGGGCAGAACTTTCTCTTGGCTGTTGTGGCATAGTGGCCTAGGTACAGTACTATCATTGAAAGGGTCCATGTTCCAGGACTTTCTGTGCCAACTATTTTGCATGTCAGCTACACCTATGGTAGGAGATGTACACACTGTCCAGAAGTAAATATCTGTTACTGCAGGAAATATGGACAAGTCAGGGACAGGGGGCCAAACATATGTACAGTACACAGCTCAGAATAACCTACACTGTACTTAGCATATCTCTCAACTGTAAAGATTTTTGCATTATGTCCAGATTTTGGCATCATATTTTTGGCCTGTTTTTTTATGAAATTGTTGTTTTCTGGCAAATCATTAAAGACTAATGTCAGAAAATAATGACAGATTTTAGTTTCAGACTTCGTACCTTCAGAAAAATGCATGCTAATGCAAAACTTGTTATTGTATCAACTATCTAAGTTTGTAAAGGCAATAATATTTAAAACTTGTCCCTATTTTTTGGGCCTTTGTCCCCCAATTATTTATGGCTTTGTCCAGATTTCTGGCTCTAAGAGGTTGAGAGTTATGGTGCCTAGTAGGACAGCAGGTGCCTGAAAGTCAGTGTACTGCCAGGTTACCTTACTATGTCAGCACTGACAATAAGTCACTGGCCACCATCCATACCCCTGGAATGATAGACTGTCACAGAAGGACCACAAGTATGCCTTGTATATCTGTTCTGCTTGTCCTAACATTGCATATGCCTGCCAAAGTATTTGCAAAACAAGAAAGGTTCATGTCAAAACATCAATGGCAGGCAGTGGAGAACCAGATGTCATACCCATAAGACAAACCAAGCAAATACAAAATCGGCCCCACTCACACCAGAAATACAAATACATAACAGCAGCCACTGTGGGCAAAGCCTGTGACTGGACTACAGAAGGACAAAGAGACACACATAAGGGTGAGGGGAACCACTGACCAGACAAATTTAGAATGTGCACACCAGAACAAACTGTGCATTAATATAAGTTCCCTGCAGTTTATGGAGTCAGTAAACATCACCCACAACTACACAACACACATCCACATAAGTGGAGGTCCCCAACAACATAAAATCCCAAACAAAGAACACCTCAGAGGCAAAAAACATGAGAACTCCAAAAACCTACACACCACAGAACATGCATAGTCTACACAGCAGTGTCTCACAACCACTAAACCCTTACCATAAATCCAACATATTACTCATAGGAGACTCCATTGTGAGACACACAGATGTGCCTCTCACCAGGCTGGATAAGGAGAAAGTCATGTTTACTTGTTAGTCAGGTGCTAGAATCTGCCATATCATACATGGATTCAAGTCACTCCACAACAGATATTGTTATCACTCTGGCCTAATCCATGGCAGTGTGAATGACGTCAGATGTACCTCCCTGGATTACAGGAAGACAGATATGCTTCAACTTGCTGAATATGCATCCCATGCAGGTGTGTTCCCAGCAGCATCCTACCATCACCTAGAATTATGGCTCAATACAAACAGAAAATGATTGTCAGTAACAATTCCAGGGGACTCCACTGCCTGGCAGCCTGGGAACATATGATCGACAGACCACGCTGCTTTGCTAGAGATGGCCTGCACCTGTCTCACTTGGCTGTCAGGCCTCTGGCAAAGGCCCTTGCCTCCCCCATAGTGCCTTTTTAGGGACAGTCATGTGGTCAATACTACCAACATAAAACACTCAACAAAACGCAAATTAAAGGCCATGCCACTAAACACTAGGAGTCTAAACAGAAGAATGCCCTCATTGCAAGCATTTGTAACCCTGGAAGATGGTGACATTTATGCACTCACAGAAACCTGGGCCACATCTGTGGTGAGCAACCCATCCTTACCTGATCACTCATCCTATCACACAGCCAGACCCCAAAATGTGGGCAGCAAACCCAAAGGAGGTGGCATATAAATATATCTTAGACAGACACATATCTGCAGGCTGGTCAAATAGTCTGAAACACATGAGCCACTCCAAGTGCAATCAACCATTGAAAAGACCCCTATGCAAATTATAGGTAGCTACAGGCCAACACATCTGACTCTGGATACCCTCCCCACATATCTGGCCCTCTACTTATCTATCAAGATTCAACCCATTACCCTGATCCTGGCTGACTTATATTACCCAACCATTGATTGGCAAACCAACCATGCCAGAACAAAAATGCACAGAGATTCCCCCATCTTATCAATGCTAAATCCTTAGGACAGCTACTTGATACCCCCACAAGATGTGATACATATGTCGGACTTGGCAGTAAACAACATAATTAATTACTGCAGCATCCCTATGATATCATCCTCCCTGGCAAGATCCGACAAAAAAAACGGTCACATTCGATATCACCATCTCTCCTGACCTCCCTCTAGCCATGGTAAAATGAAAATGTTTCCCAAGCTGATCACAACCACCAGAGGGATGGTATAAACAGCTGAACAGCCAAGTATCCCACTGGAGGAACAGGCAACAACTTCCACATGTACACAAAAGTACTATACCAGCATATATATATATATATATATATATATATATATATATATATATATATATATATATAGATATAGATGCATGGAATCAGGAATACCTGACAGGACAACATGATCACCTGCAAGGGAGAGTAAACCTGTCTGCAAACATCTGCAATAAAAGAACTATATAACACAAAGATAACATTGCTGTTCAGGACTGAGAAGGAGCAGGTGCACAATTGGAAGTAATCACCCCTTAGCCTGAACAAAGAAGAGCACCAGTGAAATTCTGTAAAGGCAGCTCTGAGTCCAAATTGCCCACATATAAGACAGACAATCATAAGGCCTTCCTCACATACATCTGCATTCTCAAAGGAAGCTCCCTTATCTGTCTGCAGAACTGGTTGTCAAGGACTCCACATACACAAATGCTGTAGATATAGACAATCTACTGACTGACAGATTCAGCAGAAATGTCTCCCCTCTCCTCCCCCATCCGGAAAGCAAGACATCCCCAGTACCTGACCACCCAACCCTTATCACTAGGGAACAGGGCATCACTGTCCTCTCAAAGCCAAGAAGACAGCTTCCCTGGGACCTGAATACATCCCAGGCTGCAACTTACATGAACCCAGGCATGAACTGGCAGCATCATTATGCACCCTACACAACCAAAGCCTGAGTACTGCCTTTGTCACAGCCGAGTGGCAGACAGCCACTGTCATCCCTTTACACTAAGGTGGTGTGCTCACCGATCCAGGAAATTAAAGATCCATCAGCCTAACTAGCTTGATCTGCAAGGCCATGCAATGGAATATCATGGACCTCATTAACAGGGACACTGGCAAACTACAAATGCTTGACCCCACACAGCCTGCCTTTCTCAAGGGGACGTATGTCAGTGAACTCTGGATTACTTCCCTGAGACAGCCAACAAAGGCATGGATGAGGGAAAGATGGTGCACTTCAGCCACCTTTACTTGGCCAAAGCCTTACACACTATTCCCCACTTGGCCATAGTACACGTACTCTGTCAACTAGGCAGCAATCCATATGTTACCAGATGGGTAGCAAACTGGTTCATTGATAGAACCAACATAATCATAATGGGGATAGCCAACTCAAGCAGTACACCCGTAATGAGTGCCATAACCCAGGGATCGGTCTGGGGGACTCTGGTGTATGGGATATACTTCTCTGAGGTGGAGGCCAAAAACACTGGCCTATGGCTGACCAAGTTGGGAGATGACTGCTAGCTGGCAACAATCATCAATACCCAAAGTGATGTAGATATCCTACAACAGGGTCTCACCAAATCAAAAGATTGCTGCCAGAAACATGGCCTCAACCTGAATTCCTGCAGATGCATCATCATCCCCTTCAGGGAGGCTGATGTCCCCACATATTATCACATTAACAACAATGTCCTACATACACAATCAGTAGTGAGGCATTTGACCACCCAGGTTGATAGGAACCTGAAGTCTGAGCAACATGTTGCTTCCATTGTACAGAAAGCTGCATAGATGGGGCAACTCAAAAGTAAGGGTAGCTCATCCAGGGACAAAGAGGTCATAAGATCCATGTATTTTAAGTTTATAAGGCCAATTATTTGGTACAACACCCCCTATTGGCATGTGTCTGACAAAGCACATGCAGCAGCTGGAGAGACCAGAGAGGTTCCTCACCCGGAGAATCCAGGACCCAAAACACCTACCCTACACAGATAGGCTAACAGCACTGTCCCTATACTCAGTTCCATACAGGCTCCTCAGAGGTGACCACTATCTGGCATACAAAGCAATCCAGGCCCTGCCTTGATGGGACTGTTGCACATCTGAAAGTCAAGGCCCACTTGCTCAACCTGTAGGCGCAGCATCAACCTGGTCTGTGATATCAATAGGGCTTGTTGGTGTGATAGATATGTGTCCCACAGACCCCCCCATCTGTGGAATACACTCCCTGTCCACATCAAGCCGAGTGCCTCAATACCTGTTGTGAAGTGCTCCCTGTATAACTGCATGGGAAACAGAAAATACAGTCCTGTGATTCCACCTGTGTCCCTGCTGGACATGGGTTCTGGGTGCTGACATGTCTTAACATGGGCTACACTCTTGTCTGCAAGGGTTATAAGGGCTTTAGGGCCAATAGCCAATAGGAAATTCACCCCAGGGATCATGTCAGTCACCCTGCTAGACAGGGGTCCAGAGAAGTAAATAGTGTGGGAAAAAATAGCCAGAGAATTGTTATGGCTAGGCTTGTATAGGCCCTAGGGCTGATAACCTAGTACCAACCTATGAACCTATGAACCTCATATCAACCTATCAACCTATAAACAAATGTCTGTCAGTGGTTTACCACATTACTTTATACTGCACTGTTACTGAAATACCTGGAAATCACAGTGCTATGTAGAATATACCACATATATAATGGACATCTCTGCTCAGTAGAATGCACTCCATACCCACACCAGGATATGACTTTTCAGTTAAGAAGAATACCACACAAGCAGGAGATCCCCAGCCAGTATATCACTGAGATGCTGGACTGTTTACACAACTTCATCAGCAAACCAACTGTAGCCACACCTCTCAACTGGCAGGATTGGGCAAGAATGTCTATAGTTTGGCTCATACATTTGTTCTGTGCATCATACATCTTGTATTTCTTAGGTAAATCACTGTGATTATCTGAGGATTTCTGTCAGTAAGTAATAACACAATACATTTCAGTGTCAGATGTCATATATGTCAGACAAAACAAACCCTGTTAATCTAGCAACTTTCTATGTTAATAAGAGCAATATTTACAGTATTTTACTATGTTTTGGCTATTGTCCCCCCCATTTTGACAGGCTATCTCCAGATTTCTTGCACAAACAGATTGAGAGGAATGGCTGTAGCACACAAATCCTCGGACCGGAGTACAACTATCTCTGGAATGGAGTCACACTCTTACTATAGAAGGTCATACTGGGCATGCTCCTACACTTAGAGAATTACAGCCCATGCCTAAACCCACATTAGAGTATATAACTGTATTGTACATATATATCTTTGCATGCAGACAGCTATGTACACCTTAACTGTCTCTACCCACACCCATCAGACAGGATTACCATCACCTAGCTGTAAGTTTGCCCATATGTGATATATCTGCATACGTTGCATGTAATACAGACATATATAGATATATATATATATATATATATATATATATATATATATATATATATATATAGGCAACATATAACAATATTTCAAGCATACACACATAGACATGGGGAAGAGACAGACAGTGATAGAGAGAGAGAGAGAGAGAGACCCACAGGGAAACACACAAAAAGTGAGTCATAGACAGGGATACCCTGAAAGGCATAGAGTGATGCCCTGCTGTGGAACAGTGGCATACCAGTTGTAAGCAGTCACATCTGCCACCATGAAGGTGAGCTCTATTGTGTAATAGTACTGAGGTAGGGGTTGTAATATCACATCACTGCCTTTGTGTGTGTGCATGTGTGTGTGTGTGTGTGTGTGTGTGTGTGTGTGTGTGTGTGTGTGTGTGTGTGTGTGTGTGTGTTTGTGTTTATAGGTTAAAGTATTATGAGGCCTTTTCCACTCAGTTGACATCCCATTGCCCTACTGTACAACATTTGCTGTCATTCACCTTAGAAGTACCTTTGGACACTTGTCAGCTTTATAAGCTCTGTGGCACATGCAATAGCTACGTAACTCTGTAGTGCAAATAACTAGATAGGTAGGTGTTCTAATCTCAGTCTTGGCAAATATAAGTGTGTGTGTCTGTGTGTGTGTGTGTGTGTGTGTGTGTGTGTGTGTGTGTGTGTGTGTGTGTGTGTGTGTGTGTGTGTGTGTGTGTGTGTGTGTGTGTAGGTTAAAGAGTTTTAGGCCATTTCCAACCAGTACACTTCCCATTGCCATACTTTATAAAGGCTGCTGATGTCCTTCACCTTAGAAGTACCTTTGGACAACTCTCAGCCCCGTAAACTCCATGGTGCATGGGAGAAATAAGTAACAGTATAATACAAAAACTAGATAGGCAGGGGTTCTAATCTCAGTTCTGACAAATGTGTATGAGTTTATAAGTGTGTGTATTTGCAGGTTAAAATATTTTGACTACACTTCCCATTGTCCTGCTTTACAAGGGTTGTTGATGTAATTCACCTTAGAAGTATCTTTGGACAGCCCTCAGCCCTATAAGCTCTGTAGCACATGTGATAACTGCATAACAGTATATTACAAATAACTAGATAGGCAGGGGGTCTAATCTCAGATCTGGTAAATATGCGTGTGTGTATAAGTGTTTGTAAGTGTGTATGTTCGTAGATTAAAGTATACTGAGGCCTTTCCCACCCAGTACACTTCCCATTGCCTTACTTTACAAGGGCTGCTGATGTCATTCAGCTTAGAAGTACATTTGGAGAGCCCTCAGCCCTATAAGCTCCATGGCAGGTGTGATAACTACGTAGCAGTATAATACAAATAACTAGATAGACAGGGGTTCTTATCTCAGTTCTGGCAAATGTGTGTGTGTATGTTTGAAGATTAAAGGATTTTGTGGCCTATCCCACCCAGTACACTTCCCATTGCCCTACTTTACAAGGGCTGCTGATGTTGTTTACCTTAGAAGTACTTTTGGACAGCCCTTAGCCCTTTTAGCTGTGTGGCGTGTGTGATAACTGCATAACACTGTAGTACAAATAACTAGATAGGTAGGAGTTCTAAACAGCCCCTGCAATTGTCACCCACTTGAATAGCAGTAGCAGACACTGCATCACTACATTACCTCTGCGGTGTTTTTTATGTATCTAGCACTATTGTTTATAAAACTGGGCAGCTAGAGGATTGGCTATCAGCAAGAGCAGGTCATGAATGTGTGTGTGTGTGTGTGTGTGTGTGTGTGTGTGTGTGTGTGTGTGTGTGTGTGTGTGTGTGTGTGTGTGTGTATGTACATACATCCCCTTGCAGCAGTCTATCTGTGTTTCGGCCACCAGCATACCTCTCAACCACTCACAGACAGACATCTGGTTAAAGCCATATGGGAAGCTGGGGCAAACAGCAAACATTGAGCACACCCTTCACATATTGCTGTGACACACATAGAAAATACATAGCAGAACAGGTCATGCATTTGAATGAACTTTCCAAAGGGTATGTGCTGTTACATGACAATAACTGTCATTAATCTACAATGTCAGTCTGTCAGGATTTTCCAAAATGTTGGCCAGAAAACCACAAGTTCATGACAGATGGAAAGAAATTATGTGTCAAACATCAGGACAATCTGCAGACATATGCAGAGGTCAGAGGTATGGCCACCATCTGTACCCACACCTCCAAAGCACTTAGAGTCAGAAAAGTTAGCAAAGCCATAAATGATGGTGTGATAAAGCCCACATAACAGGAACCATTTTTAATATTGCTCCTACAAACTAAAAAAGGTGATAGAATAGCAGGTTTTGCATCAGCATAGATATTCTGAAGGGTATGAAGTCTGCAACTCAAATGTCTGTCGTTATTTTTTGACATCAACCCTCAATGATTTGGCAACAATTTTCCAGAGAAACACAAGTGTATGAGAAAATGGACCAAAAATATGAGGCAAGTATCTGGATATTCTGTGGAAATCTGTACAGTTGAGATGTATGTCTGTATCACCCTGCAGGTTGCAGTCCATGTTTGACAAGGTGTGACCTGTGACAACT
>NC_056728.1:813284570-813292070 GCF_019279795.1 Protopterus annectens | reverse complement strand
TCACTATTCTCGTGTCGACAACGTCAGATTTGACATTGTCGGCTTTTGAGAATGTAATATAGACCCCTTCTTCTTCTTAATTTTAGTTTTCCTAATGATTTTCTTGCAGCTTTAAATATTGACAGGATTCATAAAGGTTACTACAAAGTGTAATCTTTCTGAGTGACTAGAAAACAAAAAAAATGTGGTAGGGATGCTCTTGAATATATATCATGTACACTTAGAGTATATTTAATGTACACTTAGTATAGGCGTTATTGAATCTGACCTTTTTTTACTTACTAACAAATTTCAGTAACAGAAATAGCAACTTAAGCAACAATCATTTGGTTAATATTATATCCAGCATAGCTCAGCAAAATGTATACTTATTATAATATCAAACATAACTATATTGAAAAGTATATCTATTAATTTTAATGCTTTAAACAGTAGCAATAAATGAACAGCATTAATGACATATTTAAAAATAAATGAGGACAACTTCATATTTCTTCACAAAGTGCATCTAAAAGGGAAATAATATTCATGTATTAAACAGTACAGGCTCTGAACCTATTATTCCATCTTTGTTTGAAAAAAAGAGGCACAGTTGTACTGGGGAAGAGATCTCAGGTTATGCCAAAGATCTAATGATTTTAAATTACGCTATTGTGAATATTCAATTAAACAATAAACTTTATACTTTAGCAAACTTTTATTGGATAATGAGTACAAGTGCATGTGTGGCAAGATATCACTTAGAAATATTGCAAAGCTATTGAAGGGTTGTTTTTAGCAGACAATTTTAATTGTATATAGAATAAATATAATATAGAATATAATATATACTGACTTGAATATAGATAAAATGTCAGAGTAGCTGTTTCTGCAAAATTTATAAATAAGCTGGCAGAAAATAAAAACCTAAATAAAAACTAACTCACAATTTTTACCCATTATTATTATATGCATGCTACATGGGCCCATATTGATGGAATTTATGTTCTTTAGATTTATTGAATGAATTTGATTTGTTTCAGTACTATCTCGTATCCTCTATATGATCACAACACACTATCCATGGAAGTAACAACAGACTCATTGAACTATCAATTTTATATAGAATGTCAGGTTATACCACAAACGTAAATATTTCAAAAAGTGTCTTAATGAATGCATTGAAGAATTATCGGATGCTGAAAATACATATTAATAAGTAGATGGGAAGATGATGTAATAAAATGAAAAACAGGGATAATTAAATGTTTCCAAAAAGAATGCATGCACAACAGAATTGGACATCAGAGGTACAAAGGTGGAAAAATATCACTAATAATCCCAAGGGAAACAACAGCAAAAAAAAAAAAAAACTAATATCACCAAAAGGTTTATTGGTTAAGGGCTTTTGTCCTTCTCCATTCAGGACTTCATCAGAACTTTAGGTGTTTGGCTCAGTTGTGCAAGCAGGATTTCTTTTTAGCTATTTCTGGACTGATCCTGTGATTCAAATTTTTTTCTTCATAATGAGATTTTAAAATACAAGATTTACAAAAAAAAATAAGTTAGAACAGCAAAAAGAGAGAAAAAAAATAAACACTTTAAATCTTATTAAAAATAATAGCAGAATATCAGAATATTTTGACATGAGACTGAAATTGCTCTAGAAAAACTTAAATTGCATACTTATGTCATGTCACAAAAAGTTACATTTACTGGCAAATGGAAGTAAAGTAGTAAACAGAAAAGCTTAAATAATACTAATGTTTTTAATCTTTGTGCAAAGAAGGAAACCTCAGACATCAGAGAAATATTACTAATCTTTAAAATATAGCTGACTGATTTAAATAAAAAAGAAACTGACTTAATAGATTTCAGTGTTATAGAGAATTACAAAAATTATAATACAAAATTAAGTAAGCAACAAATGATAGTAATAAATAAGCTTATCTTATTAAAAGAAATTAAACACATCGTAAAAGTATAAGATACTGTCTGTTTATTTTACTGTGGAGCTTTTCTCCCCGGGCCTCCGCTGAAAATGGACCCACGTCCAGTCGGACACTCCCGGTCAACAAATTTAAATAAATAAATAAATAAACTGGTAAAGCTCCATGTCTATGGTTTAAATGCAAATATATATATATATATATATATATATATATATATATATATATATATATATATAATATATATATATATATGTGTGTGTGTGTGTGTGTGTGTGTGTGTGTGTGTGTGTGTGTGTGTGTGTGTGTGTGTGTGTGTGTGTGTATCTGGTGTCCAATTCTGATGACACCCATCAGAAATGCACACACACCTGAACAAGAATGCCATAATGAGGCACACGCACAGACCAGACTTATAATAGAGTGTGTGCTTGGGATGCTCAAGTCACGGTTCCATTGTCTGAACACATCCGGTGGATCCTTGCATTACTCACCAGCTACATGTAACCATATTGTTATGGTATGTGCCATTCTACACAATATGATCTTGCGGAAACAGCTGCAGCAGGAACAGCATGGGGCAGGGCCACACAGCCCCCCACCAATGCCAAGGCCTGCACAGGTGCAGTTTGACTCAGAGGAGGAACAACCCAAGCCTGCCCTATTAGGCAGATGGAGGCATGCCCATTATGTCTAGGCCATGGCAAAGAGACAATGCTTACCACCTACACTGACACAGTAGGAACCCAGGGAATGACACCTCTCTCTGACTCACACATACAGTAAAAGGGATGCCAAACATGACACTACCTGTGCTCAGTCATGTATAGGGAGTGTACCATGTGCATCCAACATATGCAGTCCTCCAGCACCATCCTCAATCCTGTCACACCCACAAGGTAAGTCAATCAACTTACCAATTGCCAAATGGAGTAAAATGTGCCGTTACCTGCATCTATGGTATGGATGTGAGCATGCAAGGAAATTGGGTGGCTGAATGTTATGGCAACAGATAGTTGCCACCCATAGTTGCACCATGACATCTGTAACACATACTGGAGTCACCACAGTAGCCAGTACTACACAGGGTGAAAAAAAACAATGCTGGAAATGTGCTGGCCAACATGTGTGTCCATATGATTCACATATGCCAGTCAGGGAGGTTCACATACCCAACAACAGTCTCAGCCAGCACAACATGTGTAGACAAACCCAAACAGGTCCTGTGTTATGGCCTCTGAATGATGCCTATGGGTAACCCCCCCCCCCCCAGGCCTATACAGACAGACTACAGCAGATCAGGCAGTGGGATGTTAGTTCTGAAGGGTAGGAAGTCAGACACTAATATGTAGGGCAACCAAAGCTAAGACCTGTAGTACACTGATATGCCTCTAGTCAGTATGACAGGTTAGAATACAGAATGAAATGGAGTACCTGACATACCAGTACAGTCACATCAAATGTGTGCATGTGGCAGGAATACCCCCCCCAGCCTATGTAGCCATGTAGAAACAGTAAGGTGTGCCCCACAATCATATGTAGAAATGTAGAAACAGTCAGCTGTGCCCCCTCAATCCTGTGTAGAAATGTAGTAACAGTCAGGTGCCCCCCCCCCAATCCTGTGTAGAAATGTAAAAACAGTCAGGTGTGTTACCCCACAACCCTATGTAGAAATGTAGTAACAGTCAGCTGTGCACCCCCTCTCCCATGTAGACATGTAGAAATAGTCAAGTGTATACCCTCAATCCTGTGTAGAAATGTAGTAACATGTATGAGCAGGTATAATATGAGTGGACCACAGATGGCCAGAGGTGGCCAAGGATAGCAGGATAGGTTTTAGCATTTGCACAATATGCAGGTCTGTGTGTGTTAGGATGGTGTGTGTTTCATAATGTGTGACAGTGGTCAGTATGTATGCATGTTGAGGTAAGACCTGGTGGCTATTGCCCACTACTGCTGATAACAGGGACAAGCCTTCATGACTGCAGTGTGAACGACAATCCCCACCAGTATAACACATGCTAGCAGTAAGCCATTGTAAATGTATGGTAGTAATATGTGTCACCATCTGAAAGACTGACATGGCATGGTTGTTGGGCTAGATATACGAGCAGTACACAGGGGAAAGTACCCCAGACATACAGTATATATTGTTTCATTGTGAAATGGTGACACCCTTGGATTTGTACATATAGTTATGCATCACAGTAACAGGACCTGTAGTAAGGGATACTGGTGATGTCTGCCTGAACACCTACAGATCACAAAGGAGGTAGGACTTATGTATTGGGAATTAGCTGATGCACCTGCACATGCCAGCATAACTGTAATGGCCCATGCATATCTGTCTGTCAGATGCAAGTAGTGTTCATAGCACACATGCACCCAGCCACACAAACACCACCCACAGGCACCTCTCTGGCAATATCCCTGTTGTGGAAAATGGGTGCAGTACGACCCCACCTGTATAGGGCAATAGAGGAAGACTGCAGCATGCAGTGCAGATGTCCCATGCAGGTGTGTCCCTAGCTGTTGGTAGCAACCTGCCAACATGCACACCACCTGATGAAGACTGATAGAAGATATTGGCATGAACAACTATCACATCTACCCTGTCACCCCAGGGGAATATACTGTATGGTGGTCTGGGACTGTAGGACTGACAGAATGCAATGGCCTGCCACATCTGGCCTGCATAAGCACCTAATGCCCCACAGGCGCCTGCCAAAGGCCTGTGTCTCACATGTACTGCCAATGCATGTCATGTCATGGACACCCAAATAACAACATAACACACTCCATGTAAGCCATATGCAACATCATGTGGACAAACCACAGTAAAATGCCCACCATGTCCCACTGCATGAACTGTTGGCCAACACTAACACAGACCTGTGATGTGGTGATACCCTTTGGGAAAATATCAGAGAATGTATGCATAATGTATGGAAGAGGTTAGAATAACAGAGGTGGGTATGGGAACATGGGCAGCATGGAATGTGAGGGGTCCAACACCAAGCTGTGTGCACACTATCCCTGGCTGCAAATACATAAATGGGTGGCTACACACCTGCCTGTACACCACAATAGGGTAAATGTTCTGAGGCATGGCCCCTGGCTCTGGCTAACCTGTGCAAATCTGTACAGCTGTAAGGCATTACCACAGCAAGATAATCTCATACTGTCATGTTGATGGGCATACAAGTATGAGGTCCTCTGCCAGAACTGTACCAAGATGCTGAACTGGATACACAAACCCAGCACCAAGTGTCTGCAGCTCCCCCTTCAGAATGGCATAACTTTCCATGAATACGTAGGTGTCTGCCCACAATACCAGACACAGCTGCAGTGACCTTTGTCCCCCAAGTCACACTGTGAGCAAGAATGCCCACCTGACAGTACATGAGGACAGAAAACATCACTGTGTATAACAGTACACATGCCAGAATATCTCTGCTAACAGCAGTACCATGCAGCTGAAGCAGCACAGACACAATCACCTGCAGTGCACACTATCCCCTGCAAAGTTTGTCCCCATATTGCCAAATGATTGACGGATACCCTGCAGAAACAGTATACTACCTGTCGGTGTACAACACATAGGTCTGCACTGCAATACAAGCTACCTGAAATCGATCCACACATTCAATACAGAAGGGCATACAGGCATGCTCACACACTTAGAGAAATGAAGGCAATGTCAGACAACAATATACCAAAATGTCAAACTGGGCATGCTCACACACTTAAACAAATTAAGGCCATGTCTGCAAATAACAGTGCACCAGACATATCTGCCATTTTCAGATGTTAGTGCAGACACTTCTCAGTATGCAGCATTCATGCTTTGCTAACACATTGGATAGGAATACAGGCATATATCCAAGGACAACACACTATAATAAGACAAAAGTAGATGTACACAGATGTGTGGAAAAGAGTGTCTGTCACAGGGGCCATCCTTTATGAGGTCAGTTCCACGCAGCATACAGCCAAATGGCTACAATCACATGAGGTCCGGATGTCACTCACTGTAGACCTTAGCCACTGGTATCTGTCAGCATGACAGATTATGTGGTGCAAGTGCTAGCTGTGCAACATGACTGTACAAGGAAGTAGTCATCAAGCAGCTGTTTACATGTACCTGTGAAATATAACCCTGCATGTGCCCGCATGCGGTGTGTCAACCTTTAGATAAATGGGTTATGGCCCATGCACACACACATTGCTCTCCCCATAGCCGTACTGTTACAAGCCTGCTGAGGTCATCCACTTTGAAATACACCCTTGTGAAAGGTGTAGGCCAGTAATCTCCATGGCACTTCTTATAACTGCATAATGCTGTAGTGTGATAAACTAGGTAGGTAGGAGTTCTAATCCCAGACATGACAAGTGTGTGTGTGTGTGTGTGTGTGTGTGTGTGTGTGTGTGTGTGTGTGTGTGTGTGTGTGTGTGTGTGTGTGTGTGTCTGTGTTTGTAACTCGTATCCTGTGTGGAGGTGTTTGTGAGTGTGTAACAACTGGGCTCAATGTGGAGCGTGTTTTGCAAATTTCTTATATGGTGGCCCTAGTATGTATCACAATGTCCACTGTACAGGGATAACAGATGTGAACTAGCCAAGTGGCTGGGGTGCAAAGCCATACCCATACATGTGACATCAAGGCCATGCAATCAAAGTTAGCAGCCATATTATTACCCAGTGAACACTCTCAACTCATGTCTCATACACACACACACACACACACACACACACACACACACACACACACACACACACACATACTTGCCTAGGCAACAGCCACTATGTTGGTAGTACCCTGCATATTGCCCAGTGATAGTAACTATGGTATGATTCCAGTGGGCTACAGAGAGCATGGCACCCTGTCCATTTGTTCAATAGGCACGTACATGCCGACAGTGCACCTTCCCCATTTTCCCCACTGGACACCTGCAACACCTATGTTGCCATCAAATGTGACCCACAAAGGAAATACCATGCCTGAAAACATGCCCTGTATGGACAGATGCTACTGACACCAGGGAATGCCAGTATCATGCTATCAATGTAGGTGCAGGGTAAACCTTCTATCCATTACCAGTTCCTGCCACATGAGGCCAGGACTGGCACATCTGATGATAATCTGTGTACACAACATGGGCCAGACATCTCAGGTACAGTTCCACATGTCACTGTACATGCATGTGGGAGGTGTGCACATCTCAGATACTATCCATGTCATGGACTAAGGAACACATACATGGCAAGCAATGCAGAGCATTGGTCACACACAATAGTCACCCAGGTAACTGGGTGGTGAATACAATACCCACCTGTGTGGGCAAATCCAGAAACTACACACCTGAGCCACATTGCAGACCATTGTCATGTGGGCTGATGTGAAGGTATACCCATCACCTAGGCTTGTATAGCTGTCTGGCATAGTTGACCACTACACACCTGTGAAGCAATGCACCCATGCATGTCAGTATTGGCAACCTGTGCATGTAAGTGTGTGTGTGAGTGTGTGTGTGTGTGTGTGTGTGTGTGTGTGTGTGTGTGTGTGTGTGTGTG
>NC_056728.1:813222070-813279570 GCF_019279795.1 Protopterus annectens | reverse complement strand
GTGACGGCAGTAGTGTCTGTCAATAGATGCCCGCTGTCACCAATAGCTAGGTGCACAGCTATGACCACCAGCAGGGATGCATCCCTGTACTGGCACATGTGTATGTGTGCATGACTGAGTATAGCAGTGTCTGTGTGTTAGCACACCTGAACTTGAGAATTCCATGAGGGCCTTCACAACCAATGCAACACCCATTGCCATAGTCAGTTGTGGCTGCTGCTGTATGGGGCATTACATGTACCCCATTAAGCTCCCCCCATACAGGCTACCTGAGCCTTGCAGTACCTGCACAACAGTGCTTTACAAATGGGGTGATAGGCATGAGATACCCATTGTATTCTGGCACGGGTGTGTAGGTGTGCATGTCTGTATATCTGTAGGTGACAGCATTCTGAGGCCGCATACTCCTATTACAATACCCATTTCCAGACTGTAGTACAGATAGTGTTGTTGCTGCCCATAAGTGAGGCATGACAATGCAACGCTCTACTACGCGTGTGGCATGTGCATGAGATGCATATACTTGTAGTACCACTGTTGGGGTATACTATAGGTTGTATCGCAGTTATGGCCAATGTATGATGGTGAGTATGGCATAGTGTCATCATGGGTTTCAGGGATTACAATACCTACTGGGGGATGTGGGTGCTGTATACACTGTCATTACACCAAGGTACACCCAGTATATGTCCCATGTACCACGTTATGGTTACCACTGTCACCATCAACCATACAGGTAACTGTTACCACAATCCAAGCCAGTCATGCATGTGACCTGTAACACATTGGACCCACAGTCACGTTAGTTAGCAGCGATAGTCCCTGGTATCTCGTATGTGTGTCTGGCTGTTATGTGTCTGTAAATGTGTATATGATGGTATGTCACACTGCATATTGTCCAAATACACCCATCACATCCCCCATTAGTATACTGTATATGTCTGGGGATGTTCTGCATGTAACATGTAACCTGGGATACACCTCACCCTAAATGCTGTGTGGTGTGTGCAATGTAAGCCACACACTTCAGTATCACTACATAGCTAAGTAGGGGTCTACTCCCAGTGTTGCCAAGTAACAGTGTGCATGTATGTGGATGGGTCTACATCAGGTTGTAGGGTATACATGCCTCAGCAGGTGACCCATCCATGTGGCACAGGCAATAACCAGTTTAGTAACCTGTGACATGTGTTCAACTGTACCCCAGATATGTAACAGCCATGGTTTTACCACAGTGACATACCCCATTGCGGAATATGACTGCAGACCATCCTCATGCTGACACATGTACACCTACAACACAAATGGATAACATTATAGAGACCACATCCAACCAGTGTTACTAACTGCTATAAGGCATCATTGCTGGATGGCTACACTACCTGTCATATATGCATTACACTCTACTCCCTACAACATGTTACACTGTAGTACTGTGCTACACAGTAGTGCAGTCACTGTGTGCATCAGAACCATATCAGCCTGTCCCTGCTTTGATGGTACAGTTGACAAGGATGTGGCACAGGTATCATCATATGCACAGGGCATCCTAGTGCTGACACATGAACACCTACAACACAAATGGATAACATTATAGAGACCACATCCAACCAGTGTTGCTAACAGCTATAAGCCATCATTGCTGGATGGCTATACTCCCTGCCATATATGCATTACACTCTACTCCCTACAACATGTTACACTGCAGTACTGTGGTACACTGATGTACAGTCACTGTGTGCATCAGAACCATATTAGACTGTCCCTGCATTGATGGTATGGATGACAGGGACGTGGCACAGGTATCATATGCACAGGGTGTGATGTTGGGTTGCCAGAGGACAAGGGTGGGCCATACCATTTGACAACATATGTGTGGGTGAGGGGTGTACTGTGGATAGCTGGGTGAGGTGATGTGGTATGTGTAGGTATGGGGTTGCTCTAGCTGTGTTTGCATAGTGTGTGTGGGTATGCATGCATACAATTCTGCCATGTGGCTGCCCTACACAAGTGTTTATGGACAGCTGCAGACCATACCTGGCAGGGTGTGCAGTTCACTGCCTCCAGCCATGGACACATTGACTGTGCCTGCCAGGGGTTCTACGGGCACATCCAGGTACAGGCCTCGATGTGCTACTCTCACGTGCTGATGACAATTGTCCGCTGCTACAAGTTCCCTCCTGGGACTGGCCAGGACCATGTGCATGTGGCCTGTTGTGGTGTGGTATGGACAGCACACTCCCTGCACTGCTGGGGCTGCTACTGCCACTATGGGAGCCCCTTGGTGCCCTAGCATGTCCACTTTGACTGCCAGCTGTTGGTGTTGCTGGTCCACATCCACGTGGGCATCAACGCATCCCCACCACATGTTGAAGCATGGACACACCACGGCCGATGAGGGCCATCATCTCATCATGCCATCTATCTGTGAGCTCAGTATAAGCATGGATGGCACCTGACAGTTCACGGAGGTTGTCATTTACAGATGCGAGAGCAACCCACTGCAGCCTCAGGCCCTGTCTGGTGTAACATTCCATACGTTCCTGCACCACCATGACAGCCTGAAACATGGGCCTCCTGGTACTAGCTATTTTGCCTATGCCAGGGGCATGATGTCCAGCGGCCCTACTATGAGGACCCTGGGACATCTGCCTATGTAGTGCCCTGCCAGACATTCAGCTATGCCTGCTGTGACCGGACACAGTAGGCATGGTTACCACACTTCCCTGTGCACTGCCAAGAAACGCCAGCTGTTCCTCTGCTATGGCCACTGGTGATGGGGTAGGCACGGAAACTGTGTGAGAGGTTGGGGTGGCTAAAAGAGTATGTCAAATGTTGGCACAGTGTCGGCCCCCTGACAACCCCACCTGTGCCTCAACAGTACTATCATCTTCTGTGACTGTATGGACACTAACATCAGATTGCATGCAGGAGGGACTCTGACCCACTTTGCCCCCTGTGTGGGGGGGGGGACAATAAGTGCACTTTAAAACCTGTACAGCATTGCCTAACAGTACACACACACACACACACACACACGCACACACACACACACACACACACACACACACACACACACACACACACACACACACACACACCTCTGTAATACCTACCTGTCCATGGCTTTACAGACAATCCCACGTATGTGTCCATGTGTTACCCCATCCTGCATCACACTTGTTACATACACACATTGATACCACTCATTAACATCACAGTCCTATAAATGCCCACACAAGTGGCCGCAACACAAGGCCTATTGTTACTTTACCTGGTTGACCTGTGTATAGGTGGTTTTACATGGCCTCACTGCAGTCATTCGGTATGCACACTCTATGTCCGGACATGATGTGCATGGCCCCTATATGTGTGGGCTACTATGTTGTATTCATAATATCTTGCGCTGGTGTGTCATGTGTATGTAATGCTCAGTACATGCCAGATATGCTGCTCCTTCTTCCTATCATGTGACAACTGGAATATTTGGATATACTCCCTGGTGTTGACTAGTACTACCCCAATGCATCTGTAGTGCTGCATATGTGGGTTGTATGTGATCTCTGCTGACTGAGATATTAAGGGTGTTCCTGGTGTCTAACTTCCCTCTGGATGCTTTTACATGCTACAGACCATATTATACTATTTGCTGTCCTATGATTACACACATGACATGTATTCCTGGTGTGTAATGTGGCAGTCCATGTCCATGTACTGCATGGTCCCAAAGGGAGGTACAGCCGTATGAACACCCCACAATCATACATGTGCATACATGGCCACCCACACAAACACACACATGCGCACATGCATCCTACATGCATCTACTTCTCTCCACTTCACCAGAATGACCCTGCAGACAAGCTAACTAACCACCAGGATGCACACACACACACACGCGCACACACACACACACACACACACACACACACACACACACACACACACACACACACACACACACATACACACACACACATACAGGTGAGGTTGCAGAATGATAGTACACACAGTCCTCCTATTATCCATCTGTCAACATGCAGAACATATGGTACAGAACAGCATGCAGTTCAGCTATAGTCAATCCATGCTAGCAACAGTATACATGTGTGTGATGCATGTGCTGTGTCACTAGGTGATGCCTCTTCCCCTGGACACCACTGTACCCATATACACAGTATTGCTGTGCACCTATTCTGCACCCTGCCATGTACTGTGCACCACAACTCACAGGTGTACAATCCATTGCGGAATGTGTAGTACTGTGTCAGTTATGTCAGCTTTACTTCTCACAGACCCTATGTTTTTCAGCAACACATACCTGGGATGATATGTGGACAGTTGTCATTGGTTTATGCCTGAAGTCTGATTTACAGCTGTCGTAATCAACAGACCATGTATGACCACTCCAATACTCTTACACTGATAACCATCAGAGCATACCGTGTCTATGGGGGATATACACACCTTTATTGATTTCACACACACACATCCTTGATCTGTCATGGGACCACATCACCACATATTTTAGCAGTACACTAGCCCGATATGTGACATATATCCTGTACTTTCACATGCAGTGTCTACAGATTGTATAAGGTGTGCAGCCGCTGACCACAATGCATACACACCATATGGGCATATGTGTGCACACTGTTATCATGATGGTTTATCTCATCTCTTTTATTAAACTACAACAGTCACTACTCCTGGCAGGGGTATACCAGTTTGGGCCATCTGCTTTTGCCAGTGTATGTTCAGTCTGCCCTACACTTGTCCCCCTATTCTGCATGGTTGTAAGGTCTACTCATGTGCACATCCCATGGTGTTCACACACTGCCATCACTGTTGCTGTGTGGGTAGGGTTATGGCTGCCACAGGTCCTGAACCTGACTATGAGCAGATAGAGCTATTCCTAGCATCCTTAAGATCCCTGATGCAGTGCACTGGTGTGTCATGCTGAACCCCCCCCTCCTTCAGCCTTTATACAGATGCAAGACACGCCCTACACATGTGTGTCACTGCAGTGTCCCATACACTGAACACCACATGTTGCAGCCTAGACCCAGCTGATAATGTAGATTATTGTAATGCCTTATGCCATAGTGTATCTCTGCAGCAGTTGCCATTGTCCTACAGGTATATACACTGGTGTTGTACTGTATATTGGTGTTGTTCCGAACACGTCCCTACTGTAGGCCATGTCTACCACCAATATGTTACTCCCTGTGGACACATTCCGCAATGACAGGATGTTAGTTATCATGCAGGTGTCTGACTTACCCTTCCAATACCCCATCATGGTCACCCCTGTGAGACTGTGCATTTCACAGCAACAATACATGCACATGTAGAGCATGCATTCAGGATAGGAGTGTTAGATGTGTGCATGGAATATGCCAGCCCCGTTACATGAATGGGTGTATTGGCAAGCATCTACATTAAACATACTTACCAGCTACAGACTGCTGCCTTGGTGGAATCCTGGAGGGACCTATATAAGAGGGTGAGAGATGCAATATCAGTGGCCACACCTGTGGCAGTGCTACAGGGTGGGTGCAGTATTACATTACATCAACGGTACATTCCCACGATACTACCACATCTGGACATCTGTTTATCACTGCAATGCACCAACACAAATTATCTATGTCAGATATGCATGATCTACTTGTACCAATGTGGATGTATAAACAACAGTGGTCTACTGGTGTGCCCTGTGTCCTTACCTCCACACTCCTAGGCTGGTGTGTGGGTGACACCCACCTCCACAAAGGTGTCCAGCGGTTGACAATTGACCGGACGGGCAGGTGCCATGAGGCTGGCCAGAAGCTCCTCCACATGTCAGGGGGGGATGGATGGCATGCCCCCCCCGTGGTGAGGTGATATCCCCAGATTGCAGCAGCATGCCAATGGGCATTGCGAAGCAGGTCAGTACAGTGATGCCAGACCTGCTCATAACTGCAGTTGTGCAGTCCAACATCATTGACCCTGTGGACTAGGTCGTTCCACAGGGCGGTCTGCTCCTGCTGCTCATGTGCAGCCCTGCCAAACAGCACTGGGTAGTGCTGGATCAAGTGCGATATCACCACATCATTTTCTGCTTGTGAATAGGTGGGCAACTGTGCATGTGACATCTTGGCTGAAAGACATAAAGATGGAAACAGGTCTGAACAACTCATACAGCAAGGTTACCACAGTTTGTAATACACAGCTCTGTCATCCCCCCCACCATATCAGCTTCAACAAACTGTACACACAACTCATTAGGTATGGCTACAGCTTACCTACCAGTGGGACAGATATTGTATAGTACCACACTTTCTGCTATGTGATTGTAGCCACTTCCCCTGTGTGGACACTATCATTGCTGGCCTGTTACGGACTATTCACCAGCATGCCATTGTCAGGGCCACTATGGTTCCATATATGCCAGTGGTATGGCTGCTTTGGGATTGCTGCACATCTGCCATTCTGTGTTATTGGGGATATGTATGCATGCTGTTGGACATGTACCAGGATTGTGTAGACTATTACTATCAACATATGTTCTATAACAGTGACACAATAACATGTATATGTTCTATTGGCCAGCAGAACCACCTCTCCAAACCCATTTGCCCATGATACTTGGCCACATCACATGTGTGTCTCAACCTGGGGCCTCCTCATGTACTGGTTCAGCAATACCATCAGGTGGAACCAACCCATGGGATGTTGTCCCCTCCCCTCAGGGCACACACAGACATATTTCTGTCCCCTGAGGTCAGGTCCAGGGTCTGTTCCATACCAGGCTCCACAGACACATGTGGGACATGCTACATCAGTCTGAGGCACCCAGTACACATTCACAGGGCCAACATGCTCCTCCTACTCAGCTTCCAGACCAGGCACCTTCAGGACATGGACTGCTGTTGTGAGTAGTAGTGGGTGGGAGGCTTGTTCCCATTGTGTCCATATTGGGGCCCATGGGGCGTCCACATCACAAACTACCCACACCATCCAGGGTGTGTACCCACTACATGTGTCACATACCACCCCTGTAGACTGTCCTCTATATATACCAACCCTGACCACCTCCACAACTGTACCTGCCATACTTCCCCTTATTCCCATTACATACTTCACAGACAAGAGCAATGTGGTCCCAACAAGGAGTTCACATGTGACATATCCGTCCATGTTGCACACACTGCCAGCTGTGGATATCTGTGCATATTGCTTTGTGTGCTGGTGCCTCGCACATAGCAAGCATCACTGTTGTAGCAATATAGGGGACATGTCTTTACATACATATATGTTTGTGTGTGTGTTTGTATAAATGTAGACATGTGCATATATGTATATATCTATATATGTGTAAATATATGTAATGTATATATGTGCACATATATGTGTCTACACATGGGTAACTGTGTATTTGTGGACATACATGCTGATATACATATATATCTTTATATATTATATATGTGACATATGTACACATATGCATACCTATATGTGGAGTACATTCAGACATCAGCTCTACAATCTCACAACACCTTCCTGCACAGCTGCACTGTTCTGCCTTGCTACAACACAGACAGGTGCCACATATGGACACAGCCTGACATTAGGGGGGTATATGTAGGACCCGATTGCAGGTAACCCTATTACACACCTATGGCATTCCAGCATGCTACATTATAGATTGACCTGAGTATCCTGCCAGTGGTGGGCTGTGGGTCTCACATGTCCATCATAATGGCATTACTGCCACCATCAGCTATTGGCCACATAATATACATACTTTCCATTATACAACACACACTATGATGGCTTACATCTTGTCAGTCAGTGCTGACCTGCACAGTTGATGGCTATGGCCCACTACCAACAGGGACAGACACTATTGTCCAAAGCAGTTGTTCAGTTGAACATCATCACAATAACACCTGATGGCACATATGAATTATTCCACATTATCTATCCCATTATTATGGACCAGATACTACATTCTATTGCATGTATATATACTTTACATACCTGTTGTGGGAATGATGTCTTGATGAATGAATGCTGAATAAATGCCTTTGCCTTAGGCTTTTTTTTATTTATTTTTTTATTTCTTTTTCTCTTTCTCTTCCTTTCTTTCTCTCTCTCTCTCTCTCTCTCCATTAAATGGAATGAGCTGCTTGGAATAGATTGCAGCATGGCTTTAGTAAGTGATGCACATGATCAGGTGATGGCCTCTGCACCAATCAGTGTCCTCCACTGGCTGACTGCATGCAGTTTGCTGTGTAGTATTCCAATTACCACTGTCATGGCAACCACCTACTATAAATCGCTACATCATGTGGGCGTGGTCCCTTTACCTTTCCTGCGTGACGGACATCCTTCCTGTGTGTGGACATCAGTGTTACAGACAGCAGGTAACAATACCTCTTACAGGAGAACCTGCACATGCAGGCCAGCTACATATTTGTAGGAGGTTTCAGAACTACAGACAGAGTGTGAATAGTGTTGTGTTATGCTTTGAATAGTACTGGTGTTACAGGGTTTGTATGTACATAATAGTTTACCTTGGAATGCAGTCTGTCTGCATAGCTCTCAATTATGGACCTATCCTTTTGATGGCCAGAGGTGTGCCTATCATGTTTTGTCTGTCTGCCACAAAGGTCCTGTGTCAGATATTTCACTAGGAGTGTGTGTGTGTTGAGTGTTATCAGTACATGGCTACATCCATTTACGTTTCTAACCTCAAATCCCTGACTAAGGCTGTGTTGCAGACTATCCTGTAATACCAGTGACTTGCTTAGTGTATGGCAACAATTTTCCACATATGGGCCTGTGTTTCAGCCTCTGTCATCCACCTACATACCAAGCTTTGCACATATGACATGCTGTCAGATGTTTGTTCTGTAGTGGGCTGTGAGTATTTCATGCTGCCATTCCTGCCATCAGTCCACTGCTGTTGTATCCCCCACACATACGGTGGGGCTGGGGCCATATATGTTTGGGCGTCACCTACACAATACATGTGTGCCCTTATGCACTCCAGAGGCCAGTGTATGTAACAGTGGTATATGGCCCTGTATTACTGAGTCTGGGGGGTATACAATAAATACTCTAGGCTGTTACAAAATGTGGGGGTATCAGGGGTGAGCTGCATTAAGGTATCTGGATGTACAGTACCGTACAATTCACCTATATTTAACTTAGTTACATAAACTGTGTTAATGCAGGCCTACTGCCTCCTGCCATACAGACTGTTCTGTTTGTCAGTGTGCTTGTTATGGTGTCAGTTATGCCTTGTTACGTAACAGTTACATCCCATTGTGTCAGCTGAAGTCTTTACCACCTAGTGATTGTGTACAGAGTGTAGATAGAGGCTGCTGAACTATACACCTGCATTGCTTATTGTTGATTGTTTGGTATCCTGCGGTCCAGTCTGTCTTTACTATTGTACTATTTGAAGGGCTTGGCCTGGACAGCAACATTTGTGAAACTTTCCAGACTACTGTATTAGTATAACTGTTTCACAGTTGCATTACTCTGTTTATGTGGATGTCAATGTCTGAACAGCTATATGACATGGCATATAAAACTGTAATAGTACAGAAATAAAGGTTTTCCATTTATGCAAACCTGTGTGTGGTGTTATATCTTATGACCTCTCTGTGGGTATATGTTGCAGGCAATGATTGTCATTTGTATGGGTGGCTCATACAATGTCCAGTTGTTAAGGTGTTACCTGTAGGGATAGTGGCTGTTCCATTTTGTATGTGCCTTCTACATATTTATCTTACTGTACATATCTCTGTGTGTGCATGTGTAGTCACACACACATATATATATATATATATATATATATATATATATATATATATATATGTATATATATATGTGTGTGTGTGTGTGTGTGTGTGTGTGTGTGTGTGTGTGTGTGTGTGTGTGTGTGTGTGTGTGTGTGTGTGTGTGTGTATATCTGTATCTGAATATATGTGTCTGTGTATATGTATCCTGGGAATGTTGATAGCTTCCACATTGTACATTTCCTATGGGAGCCAGACTGTACTGCATGATATGTTACCAATACCAGCCTGACATCATACAGGTGGGATGTATTACTGTTAACATCTTGTGCCCATGTCATGTCAGGTCCTGGTTATGGGATCTGCAACACTTGGTAGTGTATTGCTGGACAGACGTGTTTGGCTGTGGGGGGATATACCCATTCATACAAAACGTATATTGTTTGGGGCCTCTCAACCCCATTAACGGTACACGTGGACATATATGTTTTAGTTATTTTCCCATTGTTATCTACAGATGTATGTCCATATATACCTACACACACATATATATATATATATATATATATATATATATATATATATATCTGCTTACATAAATATAACTATGTCCGTATATACCTACATAGATATATATATATATATATATATATATATATATCTACTTACATATATGTAACTTGTATATATTTAGACATATAGATGTAGACATATATATCTATAGATATAGGCATTTGCATGTATATATGTTTATATATTTTTACATATATATATATATATATATATATATATATATATATATATATATATATATATAAATATATACATATATAGATATGTTGTATCTGTTTAGATATTAATATATTTACACAAACACATACATCTAAATGTTGGAATACATTCTCTGTACTGTTGATTGACTGGGCTGGATGATATGTTTGTGAATACATCAGGGTTATGTATGTCTTACATGGCTTAGTGGTAAATCACTTTGTCTGTTGCATGCAGGGTCATGGGTTTGAGCCTTGTAGAGGCTATTTATTTTGTTGTTGGGCAGAGCAAGGGCCATTGGATACAGAGTGATTCAGGCACTTTTGAGCAGTTGTCAACGGGTTTGCGAGGGTTTGCACAGAGGTAAGCACTGCTAACTTACGGTTACAGTTTCTTACACTGATTTAGCTTCTAAGTTGTTTAACCAGTGTAGGCATTGCTTACCTCAATGCAAACAGGCTTAAACCCACTTACTGCTGCTTAAAAGTGCTTACTCCCGCTTACCCCCACGGTAATTTCTTTAAAAAAAAAAGAAAAAGGAGTTGATAGGATAGTGGTGAAAAAAGGGGCTCAAAGAGGGGAAGACAGTAGGGAAACTATCCAGGGATGTGCAGGAAGGGTGTAGGGAAGGTCCATAGCTGCCCATTTTTTCTAAAGCAACAGTTGTGTATATACACTGAATTTGGAGGTAGATTTGGACACTCACACCCCTGGGAGGGGGTGAGGACAACAATAATAAGCTGTGATGCCAGTTAGACCAGATTACATGTGTCCAGTGGACACGTATGTGAAATGGACAGCTATGTATGGGGCGAGATTTTTTTGTGGGAACAGATTGCCCTTTTTTTTTCAGGTGAGAGTGGGATTTTGGGGAGGGGTAGTAGGAATAGTTGGGGAGGTAGGTTGGGTAGATTAACAGACAAGACAAACATGATGGATACAGGGCGGTGTTTGACACATGTGTGGGGTAAACACCTTGATGGAGAAGGGTGTTGGGAAATCAGAAGCCCATGAGCCCCCTAGTGGAAACAGTGAGACTGAGGTCCCCACCCATGGGCAGTCACCACTGCACCTTCACAGCCCCGAAAGTGGCCATGCTGGAGGCTGAGTCACAGAACCTGGTTGACCCTCTAGTCACAGCATGCGTCTCTCGAGCTGGCGTAGCAGATCACCAAACTGCTGGGTGATCTCTCTATGCACCATGACCCTGACCTGGCGATGGGTGACAGGTGCCTGTCCGTGCCCACTCCAAGGGGGGGCGGCCCCATCCCTTGAGGCATTTCCACCTACAGATGGTGCAGGACCAATGGACAGGGAGGTCCCAGGTTGGGCCCCAGACATGCTGATGCCCGATGCCACGGCCAGCTGAGGTGGGACAGGTGGGGCTGCTGGGACCAGCCTTCCCAAGCATGCTATAGTGTTTAGATGTCATCATCATATGTGGGTTAGTAATAGTCAACACATTCCAGGGTTAGGTATAACAACATGCATAGATATTCTCATTAACCTAGACACCAGATATGGAACAGTTGCATAGCAAACATAACACATGCATATGTGGGACCACAGTGGTAATAAGAACAGCATGCAGGCACATTGATGGCACTATGCCACCAATGTTGGAATAATTCAGTATAGCACATGCATGGAAACCATTACAATATCAAAACAATCCTGGCACTCAAAGGAGGTGGAAAATAAATTTCTTTACCACAGCGAAATGTGGAACCAACAGCTTTATTGCATAAATGCAATTACACCACAATAGTGTTTTTGTCTTCTGTTATACTTCCTCAGATGCAAAACAGATATAACAAGCTGTATCTTTTTTTTATACCACCCATAACACATACAATTGTTTAATCAACCAATAAAAATAATACTTTAAAATCATTCCATTCCTTAAAGTGAAATACAGTGCATTTAAAATTCATATTGACAAATATATACTAATGCACCCTAATCTGTGCATTAAACTTAGTACAACATATGCACCCCAACAACAGATAAAATTCAAATATATATCAAATATATAAAAATATATATATATATATATATATATATATATATATATATATATATATATATATTAAAAAATATATACGTTAAAAAAATCAGTGGGTATGTACATATGTTAAAAAGTGTATGTTAAAGGTACATGGTATGTATCAAAATAAACATCCTAACTATACCGGTAAATGTCACAAAATTTTAACCTATTGTTTTCACTGGTAAAATATTTTCCTTACAATTTATTTATAATTTAGCAGCCTTTAAAATTGGTACTATGGATAGATGTTCATTAATCCCTGGATACTTATTGGCCTTCAACACCAACTGCCAAAAAAGCTCCCTCACTTCTATTTTTGTTTCCCATGCACCACACCTAGGGTCAGAGACTATCTTTTCTAAAACAAAAAATGTCCACTTGGAATTTTTGCAATCCAATGTGTGCTTATATAATGCATTATTATAATCCTGTGTCCTTACAGCATTCATATGTTCATACACCCTCCTCTTTAGTTTACGTGTGGTCTTGCCCACATAAAATGCCCCACATATTTTACATAGGACAAGGTATACAACCCCATCTCTATTACAATTAGCATAGCTATCAGCTTCAATAATCCTCCCTCTCTCCACAATATACACTTTATTTTGATTAATAATGTAGGGACACTGTGGGCAAGAACCGCACTTGTAATTTCCTTTCTTTCTTTGACAAATAACCTTCTTTTCTTGCTCCAAAATGTCCTTAATGTTCCTTCCTTTCTTATAACTAAATTTCAAATGGGCCTTGAACAATACTTCCAAATCAGAGCACCCACTAAATTTATCCCAGTGTTCTGTTATGATACCTTTAATAGCTGGTGTGTCCGTACAATATTGTAAGACAACATTCCCCCCGGGGTGATTTTCCATTTCCTTCCTGTTCTTTCCACCCTGTTGTTCTTGGTGTTCTAACTGTGTTGATACCATAACATGGTTCCCACCCTGATTGTCCTCTAGATTCAACCCCAGGATAGGACAAAACCTACCCAATCTACCTGACATTATCTCAGCCACTATTTGCTCAATAAGGTCAATCGGGTATTGTCTTTCTGTAAACATGGCCTTTAATTTATTCATTTCTATTTCAAAATCTATATCACAAGAGGTCATTCTGGAACAACATATAAACTGCCCCTTTACAATACTCCTTTTTTGTGCAAAGGGGTGGGAACTTGAAAAATGTCGATAGGAATTGGAAAATGTCCCTTTCCTATATACCATAGACTTAAAATATTGCTTTTCTGGATACACTATTCTCTAGTGTATGCAGTACTTGCCTTGAACAATACAGGTTTTACACAGGCAATTAATTTACTACTACGTTTAGTTTTATTTCCTATGACAGTAAATGCATGAGTATTATTGATCTGCCTCGCGTCACAACCTCACCAGGGGACTGACATGGGCCTCCTGGTTTGTGGCCCGCTCCATTGCAGCTGTGGGGAACATAAGAGGAATATTTAGCCATACCTATCCATGATATACCTGAGCTGGCAATTATTACACATATAGTGGGGTGATACACACAACTGGAACAGCCGCTGCCACTCCAACCTCTTGGGTCCACTTCTCCAAGAGGTCCCTCTTATGCTGATTCAGGTCAGCATAGTGATGCCTGACCTGCTCACCAGTTCAGGGTATGCCAGTGGCACTGGTGAGGTCATGGGCAAGATGGTCCCAGGCCTTCACCTTATATTGGGAGCCCTGGTACTGGTCCTGCAGCAGTCTCTGATCATGGTCTTTGACAAGGAGTCCTGCCATGACTTTGGACTCCTGGATGCACCAGCGCTGCACCCAAAAGCTCACTCCTTCTCCACTTACTGCCATTGTGCCTGCAAGGGGAAGCTACAACCAGTTATGAGATGTATTCCCGCCTCTTGGGTTTAAGTAGGGCCAATTTCCCCGCACTTTTCCATGAATGGCCTGTTTTGAAAAGGCTATGCTATGGGTAAACCTGCTTACCTAGGGTTGGCATTGTTTAAAGGGGTATAACACTGGGCACATTGAGTTAGCTGATCTACACACTGCTTACACCTCCTAAGCTGGCCTGTGCAACGCTTAGCATTGCTTACATTAGGCCTTGCATTATAATTCCTTTTTGGCATTGAGTTATTATTCATTACACCTTATATGTATGCCTGGTATCCATTATTCATGTGCACGTACACTGTATGGGGTCTTTGTGTTTTATTGGGGACTTCAACACTCTTATTACAATTACACCTGACTTCTGGCCTTACTGCTGTACTCTAGTTCACATATTTATGTTCTGTAGTGGATTAAGGCACATATGTCTGTATACTACTTCCTTTCACAGGTTCAGTTTGGTTTTACTATGGTGAAGACTTGTTTGCTGGTACCTCATTCTTCTGTACTTCTGTGATGGCTTGGTGGTTAACTACTGTGACAATCGTGTATAGGGTCCTGGGCTTGAGACCTGCTTGGCTGTTTATTTTGTTGATGGGCAGAACAAGGGCCACTGGATACAGAGTGATTAAGACATTTTTGAGGATTTGTAAGCAGGTTTGCACGGGTTTGAGTGACGGTAAGCACTGCTAAGCTGTCATTGCATCTGCTTACAGAGGGTTAGCTTCAGAATTGCTTAACCAGTGTAGGCATTGCTTACTGCCACACAAACAGGCTTAAGCTTGCTTACTAGTGCTTAAATATGCTTACTACTGCTTATTGGAGCTTAAACCTGCTTACTAGTGCTTTATTCATTATAACACTGACACCTCACATGTGCATTTACTGCAGTACTCCAGTTCATAAAAATATGTTATTTAGTGGGGTATGCAACATAAATATTAGTCATAACGTGCTTTGCCATGGAAAATGGAATGTGCTGCAGGGAGAATCGAACCAGGAATGCCTGCTCGGAAAGCAAATGCTCTGCCCACTACAGTATTGCTATGCTGCATCATTTGCATATATCTTTTTTGTTATCCTGTTTAGCCATTTAAGATGCATTAACCGTAGGTAAGCGATGGGCACACTCGTGCACCTACAGTTATCTTTAATCAGATTTTAAAATAAAAATAAATACAGGGTTTGTTCATTTTATTTGTAATTACTTGCTGTTGTACATGAGGGGGAATGTTGGTGGGGAAATGTGGACACCTAAGAGCGGTCTCGCTCATTTCTTACCCCTTTCTGCTATTCTTCATTGCGGGGGTGTGTATATTCTGAGACCTCTGCTCTCAGACATGCCCCCTGTACTCTTACATGCTCCATGTAAGATTAGGAGCTCAGGCAGTGTGCCTCGTTACTATGCATGGCGCGCTGCTGTCCTGCTCCTAAATGGCTGCCTCCATGCAGGAATAAGCTAGTCCTGCAAAGAGGAATAGTAAATCTGGGGGTTAGTGTAATCTATCTGAGTGACTGGAAAGCTGGAAAGCACAAAAATATTGTAGGGATGTTCTGGAATGCAGATTGCGCACACTTGGTGTACACTTTAATGAATCTGTCCATTTCTTTCATACTCAACCTAGGAAAATGGATAAATCTCTCATCAATGTAGACAATAATATCTGTTAATTTAGTATTTAAAACTTGGTATTTGGATTTCTTGAAGAGCTTATTAGTGCAATAAAAATGGATTTAAAGATTTGTAAAGTCTGTATTAAAATAAGATTATAAATTTCTCATACATTCAATATTAACAACAGAACAATATAAGAATGCCCAGTTTCACCTTTTATGTTTGCTTTAGTTATTGAACCTATAGAAAATTGCATTACTGTTAATAAAAAAGGAGTTTAGAATACCTGTAAATTTTTTGTACCAAAATAATTTTTTTACAAATATTTTTTTTAAGAATAGGAGATATAAACAGCTCAATATATGAAATAAAGAAAGTAAATTATTCCAACTAGTATTATTAATGAAATTCAATGAAAATAAAATGGAATCCATTTTAATGAACCAACAGATAAGTTTCTTACTAAAAAGACAAATTCAAATATTATTGAGGGAAACAAAAAATTACATCCTTAGGTATAACAATTCATTCTGATGTCAATTTATTTATTAATAATAATTTCACAAATCTTATAGCAGATGTGGTTCAATGTATTAAACAATGTAATTAGAGAGTATTATTTAATAAGATGATTAGGTTTGTATTAGAATAGAGAAAGTTTAGCTTGTTGAACACCTAAACATCGACAGCTAAACAGTGAAAGCTTACAACCGTGAATGGCCACTTCCATTAATTTTTTCACAGGGAAAAAAATTTGCTTGGCCGTAATCAGGAATTTGCCCTTTTCCTCAATGTAGAGTGATCTCAGAGTTGGTATATTTAGTTAGGTGGGGTGTGGGAGGCACAGCATCCCACATTGGGGAAGTCTAGGGAGGTGAAGCCCCCCACTTAATTAGGGTTTGAAAGTTTGTTTTAGTGTACGATGGCCAGGATGAGATCCCTGAGGGGCTTCTTCGTAAATCTATCTGTGCATGATTAATGTGTTCTATTTCAAGACATGGTAGTATGAAGTGAACAGTTTTGTCCACTTAAACCAACAAGTGACCTTGGTTACCCTCTGGAACCCTGGCTCATGACTGCACTCAGAGCCAAATCTACACCTGCAGAGTATGCATTTAGTGGAGCATGCACTGCAACAAAAAATACTACTGAGCAATTGTCTGGCATGCTGAAATCATGATTCAGATGGCTGAACACATCTGTGGTGCACTGCAATATACAGTGAAAATGTCACACCAATATTGTGTGCTGTGTATTACAATATGATCATATCCAAGCATGGTGGCATGTTAACCCTAGCTATGGATGATCTACTCCAAGAAGCCCAGATATCTGAAATGGAGCTATCAACGCATTCACAAGATGAATAGGAGGACTCAAGGAATGGAACATCAAGGCATGGGCAACAAAGTCTGCAGACATAGATGCTTGCTTGGGCAAAACAGCAACATCTGGTTCAGTACTTCTTAGTCATGACATGCCAGCTGTACATATGTACACAGAAAAATAACAAAAAACAGGTGATACACACCTATTGGTGTCAGCATATCAGCACCATATGTGACAGCGATAATAATCTATCTGAGTGTTGTCCATGGAAAATATCAGTCATCTCATACAAGTGTCAAAATCGTCTTATGTTACAAAATAAACATAACATATGAAAAATCTGCACAGAATATATGTGGATGCTTACAGGGACTTACATAATTATTAGATAGGGTAGAATGTACTACAGTTACACCACCTGCTGCAGACATACTTCTGTGTGTGTGACAGCAATGTGAATGCTAATATAACACATAAGGGTAAAGGGTGGTCATTGCATATGTCTACTGTAGTGTGTGTGCATAGCATAGCATTATGTGAAGGAGTTGTCTCTTGTCATGTGGTTAAGGGGAAGTATGACATTACAGCATATGCATAAGGGTGCAGAATGTGTGATACCGATACATAAATCACATGATACACAAATAGCATGTATTGCGAGAATTGATGCCATAATGCAGATTGCACAGTGCAGATAAGGAAAATTTGGAAATGTGCAGACACTGTGCTACATATTATCCATAAATAGTGCAAATGTGACAAGAGACATACACATCTTGTATGTGTTTTTATTGCCTGTAATACAAGATTATAACTGACTATAGCTAACATCCCAGATCAATACTTGACAGTACTTATGTAGATATAAATAATATTGAAAAAGAAACCAAAGTTGAATTGTTTGTAATGAAGTACAATCTATGGTTACAAGGTTAATATACATGCCATCTAGGACTACCATGATAATATACATGCCATCTAGGATTAGCAGGATAATACACATGCCATCTAAGATTACCATGATAATATGCATGGCATCTAGGATTAGCAGGATAATATGTATGGAAGCTGGGACTGTGCAGTACCTACAGCATACTGTGCTGTAAGAAACACGTGTATGCTCTTCCATGTATACTTATTCAACCAGTGTTGGCAAGCAATAAGGAAATGTGTACCCATTAATGATTAAACCATAGCCAACTGCAACATTTTGTATATGTGTAGCAAAATCCTTATGTAACAATTGTAATCACATACTTAACATAAAAGCAGCTGTACAGCAAGCACAATGATATGTGAGGTACATTAACAGGAAAACATATAACAGCATGTTAAACATGTAAACAGATGTACATGACATTGACAAAGGTTTGAAGTGATTTCGTTTAAATCATACAATAGTAGAATTCCTGTGGCATTGGACATGTTAAATACCACTAGCATGCACAGTGAGCTGTGGTCAGCACAGGCCATGTGCTGCTGAGACAAGCTGCTCTAGTGAGTGTGCAACAGATGCCACACTATCTCAGTGTATATCCAGTGCTACTAATAATTGTTTATACCTATGCTCCTGACCCTTGTGTAACACATGGATCTGGTGTGTCACGTGATCAGCTGCATTGGCAATTGCATGCAGTTCAATATCATGATGGTGCTAACATTTATCATGTGTCTGTAATAGCAGGTTTACACCTTCTCAGACATGACCATGTTTCACTTCCTCCTGGGTATGTGCCGTCCTTTAGACATTACTTGTCCATTGTGGAGCTATCTCACTATCACTTTCAGGGTAACTTAGGGGACAGCTGCCCAAGGTAATCTTCTTGACCAGTAGTTGATGCTCCACTAGCAGCAGACTGGCCAGGTGCACTGTCCCCCCTGTCAACAAAGTTAACCCAAGTGCTGTATCTTATGTGGCACTGGCTGTGCAGTTTTGCTGTCCCACATCACATCCGGGCCAGGATCAGTAGATGAAATTGGGAGAAAGTGGGTATTAGATGGGATGCAAGCAATTATTTTCATTTTATTAATTATTTATTCCTCAGGTGAATAAAAAAGTATGAAACACTTCCTATTGAATTGTTAATTATGAACTGCTTTTATCTGCATTTTATGCTTCACATAAAAACAGAATTGGGAAGTAATGACTCCTTTGATTGAACTTTATATAGAATGTATATGATGAATCTTTGTTAGGCAAAAAAAATTATGTTAAGCCTTTTATAGCAAATTCTTCCAAGGATCCATTAACAACAAGCTTGTGTAATGTTGAAGCTAACATGATCAGCTGTCCTTGAGTGATGTGCAGCATTGCTCATTGAATATGCAAGAATGCAAGTAACTCTACACATAGAGCAGCTCCTGCTTACGGCCATGTTAAGGTGAAGCAGGGCTATAGCATAGAATTGTAAACAAGCCTAAACTCAGTAAGTTGGTATATGCAAATGACACAGCAACAAATAAAGAAACTTGGAATGCAGGAAAGGCAGTGGAAGCCTAACAAGTAACAGTCACTGCTCTAAAAATTTTAAAATGCTAGTTTTATTAATTTAAGATGTTAACAGAATAAGGGAGTATGAACGGAAATACATTTCAGGTGTGAAAGAAGTGTGCACCACTAGGAAGTGTCATGATTTGCTTTTACATAAAATTCACCACCTATCTATAAAGGTCACAAATTATGACAAGAGATGAAGAGGTGCAGACCTAAATTTGGAGTCAAACTCAAGGATGAGAGGTATGGTACCAGTGGTCCAGGATTCGTGTTACAGCAGGACATTGCATTCAATGCAGATAGTGGACATGTAGGAAATTTGGTAGTATTATCAGGTATCATGGGACATAAAGCACAGGAATTAAATGTTTAAAATGACTGAGTTGTGATATGTGCACAGACATGCAAGTAACACAAGTGTAAAAATTCCCATATCTTGTCACTGTCACTTTGAAGAACATATTAGGTGAAGATTATGAGGTAATGCATTGGTACAATTGCATAACTCTAACAGATGAGATGCAGCTACGCAGCCAATATGGGGCATGTCATGAGAAGAATACTAAGATGGAATTTCTGGAAGATATGAACCACGTGGAAGCAGTCCATTAAAATTAGCGTTACTTTTCTACAAATATCAATGTATGCTTATAGACACGGGTTGGTATGAGTGAACGAAAGACTACCTGTGATAATTAGCATGTAGAGGAAATAATCTGAACCAAAATGTGCCATTGGCCAATAACTGTGTAATGACAACTGCTGCATGAACCATTTTAGTGCATTATATGAGTCAGGAAGGAAAATATATATGGCTTACATGTGTAGTTCCTGCTGCTAGCACACATATACAAGTTAATACAGTCTTATAAAGTACACCTCTAAAGACAGTATGCTATCATGTGAGAAATTAAGATGTTCCCCCAGATGAGCAATGTACAACACATCTATAATGCCTGGGTCACCAAAGGCAACATACCTCATAGACAGGTGCAACTGTAACATCAGGTAGGAAGTGAATTGTAGAAACTGCTGGAGGTCACTTAACACAGTTATACACACTAAATTATAACAATGTTGGTGTCCTCCGCACATCAGCCACTACTTCCATTGCATAGCCATCAGCAGAGTAGTGCTGACAGAGGGAAATTCTCAGTTTTTGCCACAAGACAACAAATGACAATATGTATTGTATAGCATTGATTAAATAATGTGCATTACAGTAATGCTGCGGTGGTACGGCGGTAGCGTTGGTACCTCACAGCAAGAGGTTCTCCCGTTAGGTTCTCGGCATGGCTTGGGAGTGCCTTCTATGTGGAGTCTGCATGTCCTCCCCATGGTTGGGTAGCGTTTGAATGACATGCATGCGTAAATGGGCATGCCTTCATTAAAGGTTGGGCGTCGAGCTGGAACCTTGGCGTTTCATAAAAATCTACTGCCAATCATTAGCAGACCGGAGTTCCGCTATGGCGACCCCTTACCGGGAAAAAGCCGAAAGACAAACAAACACTATGCATTGTGCAACAGAATCATTATATTGAGCATGTTCATAAGGAAATACAGCAATTTCTGATTAGACCTCAGCTACCCATCCCATAACCTTAACAAATTATGATAACTCAGGTCCTATTACACGCTGTGATTACTAGGCAGTATAACACGCAAGCAATAATGGCTGATAGGGTGTGTGTTAATGTGTAACTAATACCTGCTCAGGGGTGTTATGAGGCCCAATGCCACAGGTGAATGCCCTCTACACTGCTGGCAGGGCATTAATTACACATTAACACACCCTGGAGAGCATTATTGCACTTAAATGGTCTCTCTGTAAATTCTTGTGTTTTACTTGTTTATTTATTTTTTAAGTACTATATTATTTTTTATATATTTTTAATGTAAAATAGTTCCTCCTCCTAATGTTTCAAACTTGCTGTAGTATATGTTGATGGTGTTGGAGGAAGCATTTTACATCAAATATGTATAAAAATGATAAACAAGTGAAACACAACAATTTTACATCCCATTCTCTCTCCCTTACACACACACACAGTCTCCTTCTGCTTTCATACACACATTCACTCACATAAGATCGCTCTCACTCTCTCTCGATCTCTCTCACACACACACACACACACACACACACACACACACACACACACACACACACACACACACACACACACACACACACACACAGAGTCTTCTTTACTTTCATTCATGCATTTACTCACAAAAGACTGCTCTCTATCTCTCTCTTTTGATCTCCCTCACTCACACAGTTACCTCTGCTTTCATACACACATTCACTCACACATCAATCTTGCTTTCTCCCTCACTCTGTTTATTTCTGACACGCATACACAATCCCAATGCTTTCATGCACACTTTCACAGACACATGCAGACAGAAAAGTAAACACACTTCTGTTTCGCTTGATTGATAACTCTCTCTCTTACTCACATATATGCATACACTCTCACAAGATTTATTTAAATTTTTTTTTCTTTTTTTGTTTTACACTTGCTAAACAGTAAAAGCACTGCTTAGCGAGTATAAAATAACTGCTTGCTCACTCTCACTTTCACTAACATGCACGCATACACACACACAGACATCAACACACTGACACACACACACACACACACACACACACACACACACACACACACACACACAAAAACACACACATACCTTTTTTGTTGGTGTCTTTTTTTAATATTTTACACGGTGGAGGTGCTGCGGTAGTGTTGTCGCCTCACAGTAAAACGTTGTCCTGTTCGATTCTCAGCTAGAGTGTCTTCTGTGTGGAGACATGCATGAATGGGCATACCTTCATTGAAGGTTGTGCATCAGGGCTGGCAACTCGGCACGTAAAAATCTACTCCCTATCATTAGCGGACCGGAGGTCTGCTGTGGCGACCCCTAACTGGGAAAAGCCGAAAGATACAACAACAACACTCGCTAAACAGCAAAAACGCTAGTTAGCGAGCATAAAATAATGGTGACTGTACCATTTTCTCAGTCCAAGCTCCATAGTGGCGTGATATGCTGCCGTAAAGTGGCAGACATGTTTTTCACCGGGCATTTCTTGTAAATTAATACCCTGCTGGAGAATGTTTGTTCTCCATTCAGGGTACTGATATACAGTTTGCCATTGTCCAAACCTCATTAATAACTAGGTAGTGTGGAATGTCAGACCTCTAGAAGCCTACACTCATTTTGCATTCTAGATAATTTCCTGAAAAATAAACTTAAAGAAATAAGATAAAAGTAAATATTTTGTGAACAATAAAAGCTATTAAAAATGTACAAATTGCAGTGTTATCAGTAACAGGTATTCTTTGCAGTGATAACAGTCATTGCATTCATAGTCTTTCCATAAATACTATAATATATTGTAATTCAGGCAAACGCAAAATTATATTTTTTGCTAAACCTTCACAAACAGTTTATCATATCTTGAAAACGATATAACCTAGACGTACATTCTTAGAACATTTATGTTAAGCAGGCATAAGTTTTCACATGACAACAAGAAATTCCTCTGTGAGTGCATGGTTATTGAGATATTTACAGAAATATGAAAACATATGCTTATTTGTATAATTAGCAGTATAAATTACACTGAATATTTCTCAAGATGTGCAATTTACGGTGCAAATTTGTAAGACAGTTTTCGTCAATGTATCTAAGGTTTCATCAAATATCCTGCAACAATTTATAAGCCACTTGTTTTTTGAAGTATTAAGTTTTTATGGAAATATTGTTAATTTTCATAATTACTAACAATCAGCAATATATCAAGTATAGAGTGACACAAATGGACATTGATAATTAATTTTCCTGTTTCCCACCATGGCATATCACATCATACCCCTCAATATCATGTAGGCCGCTCAGTTATGGAAATATGAACATGAATATAAAAATATGAATAAGCGATGAACAACAATTAATTTCTCTGCTGCCAGGCATCATAGATTAACAATCTTGATGTCATTCTGTTAATAACTCTTTGCACTTTCTAATATCGCCTATTATTAGTCGGTATGTCACTTAAATGAAGCTAAACCCCAAATAATTCTGGACACCATAAGGAGCTATGAATGTGAACGGAAAGTACACAAAAAAGTGATATAAGCTTAAATGGGATACATCAATATCTGTTGAATAAGCCATTCTAGCCTGTAACCACTGAAATGTGAAAATGTAATAAAAGGCATATATCACAGGATGAGAAAAAGTGCAATGCTGGTCAAGCTTCTCTTGACCTGTGTGCTTCCTGGAGACACCACTTAAGAGTTTATATCACATACTTGTCAGACTCCACACGCTTGAAGGGATAACATGATCTTTTGTTATGCAACCATAGTAGGTGAGAATAGCTGGATTTAAACCACTTCCTATCTATGTTCACACTCAAAACAGCTGTGTAGTGACTGCTTCTGCCATAGGGTACTTTAAACTACAGATTTCAAAAAGCACACACATCAAGGTCTGACTCATGCATTTTTTGGAATGCTCATGTATACTCTACAATGTATTTTGCGGGTTTCAGTTTATAATCTCGTAATACTGAAATACCGAATCTTAGTATCTCGAGACTATAAAGCCGAAAGTACATTTACGCAAATATGCATAATATCGAATGTGGAAATGTCGAATCTGCGGTTGTGTTGTCATGTTCATGATGTGTGGTACGGTTTGTGGACTTATCTGGGGATTCAGGTAAGTGGTGTTTTTGTAAGGGTACTGGGTAGGGATTTTAGTGTGTTTGAGTGTGTGTAGTGGTGAGTTTTATGTGTTTGTGTGTTTACTGCGGCCTATATAAGTAGCGGGGGGTGTGGGGGGCTTATAGGTAGGGTAGGTGTGTTTGTTTGTTATGCTGTGTTTGTGTGTGTGTTGTTTTGTTTGTTGTAGTGTCATTAGGTAGGTGTATGCATGCTTGTTTGTGTGGTAGTGTGTGTATGTGTATGATCACGATTTTGAATTTCGTGGTTGTGGGTGTCAGTTTTTTGAGCTTTCGGCTTTATAGTCTCAAGTTACTAAAATTCGGTATTTTAGTATTTCAAGATTATAAGGTGAAACCATTTTGAGGAATCATCTTCCTTTTGTCATGTCAGTCTTTACACAAGAGTGAATCAACCATATCAGTATGTGTTGCGAAATGCAATCATATTTGTCACTGTTGCAGTACACACATGCATTACTTATACATTGTCAGATATGAATCCCCTGCAAATTCAAGGCCACACTCTAGACAAACATTTATTAGTCACTCATCCCACACAGAAGTCTTACCACAAAAGTGAAAATGAACATATTTGAAAGTATGACTTCATTATTTTCTGGCAAGGCAAATATTTGGTTTAAAAGTTTGTGAAAGAGTTGGAGGAGACCTCTCCCCATGTAAATGTTTTCATTGAAAGGATCTGCACACACAAGACCTGTGGATAAGCCCCCCTACCTAGTACTAAATTTATACATATACACACATAAACACACACACACACACACACACACACACACACACACACACACACACACACACACACACACACACAGACACACGCTAGTTAGTCAGTTCGGTACTGGATTTGAACACCTTCCTAAGTCCATAAAGAACATGTCATCAACTGTCAACACTACAGAAGAATGTTTGCTGCAAGTATGAGACATAACATATTTGAAAGGATGACTTTACCATTGCATTGCAATGCAGATGTTTTGCCTAAAAGGGAGTGTAATTGCTGGGGCCCTATCCCTGTGCAAGGGTTTTTCTGAGTGGAAGAGTACACACCAAATCAGGGGGATATACCTGTCCTACATGTCACTGCAATCACACAAATTCACATCTGTCATTTGAACACCTACTTATTTAAGTATATAATCTAGAGCAGGCAGTAGTCCCCAACCATTGGGACATGTATCATTTGTTACTGGGCCACACAGAAAGGATAAAAACCTTTTTATGTCTGGCACCCTACTATTCTGAAAAAAGTGTATGTATGTATATATGTGTGTATGAGTGTGTTTATGTTTCTGTCTGCATGTGTGAGTGAATGCGTGCATGAAAGCAGAATGTATGTGCATGTGTTGTGAAAATAGAAGAGACTGTGTATGTATGTATGAGAGTGAATAGTGAGATCGATTGAGCCATTGTTTTACACTCGCTAAGCAGCACTTTTCCAGTTAGTGAGTGTAGAATAAAAATAAATGAAACCAAAGACAAGTGCATGTATATATTTGTGGTGTGTGTGTGTTTGTGTGTGTGTGTGTGTGTGTGTGTGTGTGTGTGTGTGTGTGTGTGTGTGTGTGTGTGTGTCGGTGTGTGTGTCTGTGCATGTTTTTGTCTGAGTGTGAGTAAATGCATGCAAGAAAGCAGAAGAGACTGTGTGTGTGTGTGTGTGTGTGTGTGTGTGTGTGTGTGTGTGTGTGTGTGTGTGTGTGATTATTAAGATTTGTGTTAGCATACATTTTCTGAAACAGCATGAGAGAGTGAGTGAGAGTGACAGTAAATAGGTTTGCATACCACTGGACATTTCAGCTGAAGAAATCTAGATAAAGCCAAAAATAAAGAGGGAGCAAGGGCTTAAAAATAGGAACAGATGTTAATTATTGCTCTTATTAATTTACAAACTTGCTTAAATAAAATGATTTGTATTTGCATGAATTTTCTGAAGAAAATAATAGTCTGAAACTCAGATATATGCCATTATTTAGTAAGTTCAATCTCCAATGACTGGCAACAAACTAAACATTTTAGTAGTGAGGGACCATAAAATAAAGTAAATGCCTGGACCTTTTTTAAATGTTATATTTTGCATGTAAAATGCTTCCTCCAACACCATTATCATATACTACAGCAAGTTTGAAACATTAGGAAGAGGAACTATTTTACATCAAAAATATATTAAAAAAGTATAGTACTTAAAAAAAAAAGTAAGGAAAACTCAACAATTTTACAGACAGCCCATACTCCAAGTGCAATAATGCTCTCCAGGGTGTGTATCAATGTGTAATTAATGCCCTTCCAAGGGTGTAGAGGCCCTCCGCCTGCAGCATTGTGCCTCATAACACCCTTGGGTGGGAGTTAGTTATACATTAACACACACTCTGAAGGGCATTATTGCTTGCTTATTATGTACTCCCAATGGCTGGTTCCTGAAAAATTGTCTTACATGAAACGAGTTCATGGCGAATAAAAGGTTGGAGACCACTGCCACTGACCTAGAGAACTGTGCTTTAGCCTCTCACATCACAGATAAAGTTTTACTACAGTTGTGAGATGGAGTATATTTGAAGGGGTGACCTAATTATTGTGTTGAAAAACAGATGTTTGGGGTAAAAGGGATGTAATTGTTGGGGAGCCCTCTAACAATGTAAATGTTTCTCCTGAGTGGAACTGTACACATCAGATCAGTTGGATATGCCAGTCCTACTTGTCATGACAGTCACACACATTCACATTAATTAGTTATTGCTGGATTTGAACACGTACCTATCTAAGTATACAGTCTAGAGAACACTGTATCAATAACCCGCACCACAGAAGTCTTATGACAAATGTGTGATAGAACATAGTTGTGGTGTACATTGCATGTTTGGGCAAATAGGAATGTGTTTTGAAAGGCAGACCAAACAACAATGTGATTTTTATAATTCACTACATACTGCTCAATAACTCATACATCACTTCATTTGTGGACAATGTTGTATCGTGAATGATATCTACGTGTGTCAGATTAAGGTGTATTAAGCATTTATGTGATGAATGATAAGAACAGTTGTCATCTAGTGGACTGCCAGCTATGAATTCCTAATGGTTCATCTCAAGATATAATTCTCATTTATTCTGTTTATCACTGCAAAAATGCTGTGATGGGTGTACATTGTGCAAGATAACTGCTAGACAAACATGACAAACATATAAAGGTGCACACATACGTATTAATACTCTGCAACTATGTGACCAAAGGTCCAACTTCATTGGTACACATTTGGAAGTGTAATGTGTTTCAATGCAAAAATTATTTCTATTATATACTGATTAGACAGCATCACAATAAACCCCTCATATCTTGACATAATGAGCCAGTAAATCATACACAAGTAAGAGAAGCTACTGACATTGCTTTCAGTCTGCAACAACTGCTTACTGATAAGCACTAATGCCAAGCTCATTTGCACAACCGATGGCAAACTACTAGTATATGTGTAATTATTTTTGAGTTTTCAACTTAGAAAAGGGAGTAGTAATATTCTATGGTATTCAATGTCAAGCACCATACAAAGGAAGAGTACAGACATATAGGCATTTCAGACCACAAGTGTGTTTTGTAAATGTTTTGTATGTCATCATTATAACATATATCATGATCATTACTGTAAAGCTTTCAAAATATGGATCATGCAGGCTCATGTCTGACCACTGTCCACATACTTGCTGAATGTACACATGCTTAAGTCATATTGTTGTGTTCTTTATACAATTGGTGTTTTCTAGCAAATCACTGAGGACTGAAGTCAGTACATATTAGCATACATCTATGTGTCAGAATTCATATATTTCAGAAAATGCATGCCATTGCTAAATCTTTTATTATAGGAACTTCCTGAGTGTGTAGGATCATTAACTGCAATATGTCCATAGTTCTTTGTCCCCCTCTCCCCATTACTTCTGTTTTGTCCAGATGCCTTCCCCTTTAGAAGTGAAAAGGTAGAAGTAGGGTTGGATAGATGTATACTAAACAACGGAGTACGCAGGATGCTTTAGTTGGACTAACATATCTATATATTACTTCAGAAGGGAAACTGCTTTTACAAACAAAACCGTAACTATTGTTTGCCATATTCCTGGTTCAAACACCTGCTACTCTGCAACAACATTCTGTAAACCAGAGGGTTATTTGATCATACTACAAAACATGTCATATGTCAGATAGAAAAACTCACATATTTAAAGGGACAACAAGAAAGGTTTGAAGCAGAGGAGTATGTATGCATCAACCTTTGTTATAGTAATGAAATCTGAAACATCACATATGGTGTGCGTTAAATCCTGTAGCCTGATAAATGTATAAGAAAAAATTTCTCTTCATATTGCTTTCTCTCCTGATTTCTGTTGTGCAGTTGTGTGGAGAGAACAATATTAATGTGACTGAAGGTAAAATCTTCAGTTTTTGCCATAGTGTGTGAAGCATTTGTCAGCACTGGTGAGTGATGCCAAATGTCATGCAAATGCTGAGGACAGAAATACACAGTTTGGTTTATGGGCCATTTCTGGCAGTGTGTGTGGTTTGTAAATCTATTTTTTTACCAGATTAAAGATGCGAAAAAGAGGGTGGATAGGACAGTAGTCAAAATGGGGAGCAAGCAGAGGGTAGGACACTGGGGGAGGAATAAAGGAATGTGCAGGATGATAGTGGGAAGGCACCAAAGCTATCCACTTCTTCACCAGCTAACAATATATTTCTACAAAGTATATGAGAAATATGGATAATCACTGCATCAGGGATGTGTGACAACAAATTTAATCTTGGGCGGCCAATTGGTCAAAATCAAGTCTATCATATACACACATAAATGAAGTGGAGAGCTATGGATAAGGCATCATTTTTTGTGGGAACGGTGCCCTTTTTTCTTAGAGACATGAATGTTGTGGAAGGTGTTAGGAGTAAGAGGGTAGACAGGTAAGTTAAGTTAAGTTAAGTTAAGTTAAGTTAGGTGACAGCTGCAGTTACATGACATACAACGCAGGCAAGGATGGAGATAGACACAGAAGGTTGGAAGATGCCATGACAGGAGATAAGAACGGGACTTCAGAGGTACATCCTCACACAGCATGAGTACAGTGAGAACCTAGTCCTCACCCACTAAATTATCATCACTGTCTTCTGTAACAGAAAACATTAGACAATCTGGGTGGAGCATCAATTTGGCTATTCAATGCAAGATTTTTTTACTTTTTTGCTGATGAAGGCACTAAGACTCCTCTCTGTTATACCCAGCACCAGCCCTGACAGCTCTTGGCAGTAATGTAATTGCCACTTCCACTGGCAGTACTCCCTATGGGTACCAGTACATCATCCCCCAGAACAGAGCTACCTGGAGCAGTTGGAACAGGTAGTGCAGAGTTGCAGAGGCAATGTTGCATTGTTATGACCCAAAAGTGCAGAGCGTTTGTTCTGCTTGTGGTGGTGACACCACTGCCACCTGTAGAGGGATGGCAATCCAAAACCATGTTAAGGCTAGCTCCCCATGTTGGTGGTCATTTGTGTTTCAGTATGAAGTTATAGGCCAAATGTGATTATAGAAAAAAGCAACAATTAAAAGGAAGAGAGACAAGCCAATGTTGCAAGAGCTATTTGAGCAGGTGTGTATATTTATTTATACAGTATGCCTACTCATTAGTGACTCTATCAAGCAAATTATGAACTGATGCCCTCAGAACTGCTAATGGGATTTCAAATTCTGACCTGTTTTAAAATGGCTAACATTCATAGCTAAGCCATACTTACCCTATATCTCTCTGAAGCATTGTAGTCTCTCCTCATGTTCCTCCATATTCCCTTCTATCTCTTCAGAAGTGCTAGAGAACAGAAAAAAAGGCAATGATGATTTAATTTATTTGTGTTGTCAAGCCAGAGTATTGTATTGGCTGATAATGGGCCACTGTACTTCCACAAATGAGGTGGGTCATTAGTTTGACAAAATTCCTCTTATGTGCAAAAGGATGTACTGCTTATGCCTTTTCAAGTCACAGTAATAGTGATGATACTGTTTACCAGTGTACGGGATGTCCGTCATAGTGGTTGCAGCTTTAGCAAAGCTATTCTAAGCTTAGCTTTGTACTGGGACCCAATATAGTCTTTCTGAAACAGTCTTTGGTTATAACGCTTTATGAGTCCAACAAAGATCTTGGACTTTTTGGGATCCCACCTTTGGACTCTAACTGGAGCACTACCAACACCATCACATACCATCTCTTCTAAAGGATATCAACAAAATGGCAGGAAACTGAGACCAAATTCATATCTAGCAAGTATCAGCTTGTGTGTAACAACAGAAACATTAGATAACTGCATCTGCACTACAGAAAGGACACTGATGGAATGAAATGTAGGTATGAGCTCTTCAGTGTGCACTTTAGATGTGAAACATGTTATTAAGACTTGGGCATGTGAGCTGATTAGTGTATGTATAAATGTTCCACAGTGAATCTTTCAACTTTATTGCGGATACCTCAGTTACAGTACAAATGATATATTGGTAACTCTGGGTGGTTGATGGCAATAATAAGTGAAACATTATCACAAACAAATATGTCATTGCAATCTCACTGATTTTGTTGTTCTTATCATTCAATGTAGTTCCTGATGAAAATTTAATAGTACTACTACATAAATGTTTTGGTGGCATATAAATTGTTAAAACTGTTGGTGGTGGTACCTGGAAATTGAACCCATGGCAAAAAGGAACCTGAATTTGTATTATTGTGTCTAATAACTGTTAATGCCACAGGAGAACTGACATTCCCAAAGTGTAAGTTGAGGAGTACAGTTTAGAGCCTGACTCGAGGTAGACCACATTATTAGAACCCTGTAACTGTTGCACATTGATTTTTTTCCATTAATGGATTAATAATTTGAGGCATATATGTGTTCTGTGAAAATGTTTCCATTGCCTTCATTGTTCGCAATATCTAGAATTCTAACTGACATGAGCCAAAGCCAAGTATATTTGCACAGCTGATGGCAAAGCCTTAGCACATGCATAAACTTTGTTTTTTTGAGTTTTTGCCACAAGACATGAAGTACCATCTCTTTATAGTCATTCCTGCATACTGACAGTGCTTCAAGCCAAGTGTGGCTCAGAAAAAAATTAACACTTGGCTGACTTTGTGTGATGACCTTTTGTAGTCATTAATCACATGATGCATTACTGTTATAACACATATTAAAGAAGGGGCCATAAAGAGTTTACAGGACATGATGTTCTACACAGCATACATCAGTACAATATACACTTGGAATAATGACAAAACTCATTCTACTGAAGTCATCTTCAGACATATGTGCTAACCTTTATTGCTGAACTCTTTAGATTTCTCTTATCCCTAGTGTTGCTAATTGTAATCCTCATACTTTTGTATGAAAACTATCTGTGACATCATACACATGCAAGTGTGCTTTAACTTTACTATCAACAGTGTTATGAGGGATGCACCTGAAAATGTACTTCAGGATCAAGTACAGTACAATAATGAATAAATTGTGAATCTTAAAATTAATACAATCCCCAGTGTGGATTTAAACCCTGCACTACTTGTGCTGTGTTTTACACTTACTGGAGTAACACGTTAAGCCACTGAATAAGTTATGCAAGAGGTGTATTTTCAGCATCCAGTACTGTCATATTGTTGACTAAAGTGCACTACCTACGCTCATATTTGTGCAAATGATGGCTATGCCTTTTTACATGCAAAATAAATGTTTGAGTTATTGCATTGAGAACTGAACTATCACTCAATGATGACCACAGCTGATGAGACTTAATGCGCAATGGAAAACAGAGAGCAGAGGATGAAGCAAAAAACAGAAAAACAATTAGCCATAAATCACAATGATAATTTATCAACTTTGTGACCTTATACAAGTAAACTGTTGATAGTAAGGATCCCTACCTTCACAGAGATATCAAAATATTTAGATCTGTATCCTGCACATATGGCATTAGCATGAAACATTGGCATGTTTAACAGTGTTTGTCACCTGAAAATATTTTATTTTCATTGACTTCATAATCCACTTATGTTGTAAGACTTATTTATGAAAGGGCTATGCAGAGTTTTCAGCCGGTGATGTTGTACACAGTCTATAACACTACAATGTACACTTGGGGTAAAGACAAGTATTATTTTCCAGAAACCGTATTCGGGCATATTTTTAAAAATGTGTTGCTGAACTCTCCATATTTCTCAAATCATTATGTTGCTAAGTGTACTGCCTCACAATTTTGCACAAGAACTATTTGTAACATCATGCACATATAAGTGTGTTTTACTATAATCATTACTATGAATAATGCAGGTGACACAGATCACAGGTATCTTGTTTATCACTCATTATACACAGTAGTGTTGTAACATTCACATATCATATTACAAGTGTAGCTCAGGTTCAAGTAGACCAAATAAACATTTATTGTGACACCTAAAATCAAAATGTCTCTAATGTGCATTCAAACCCTGCACTGCTTGTGCTGGTCTTAATAATATACTTTATTAACATGCTAGGCCACTGAAAAGGTTAAACAAAAAGGTGTATTTTCTGCAATCAGTACTATCCAGAGTGTTGACTAAAGTGCAGCACTGACACTCTCATTTTCATGACTGACATGATTTCTCAGTGTTGTAGCTTTATACAAGTAAAATATGTACAGTAGGGATTCCTACCTTCATCTGGATATCAAAATATCTGGATTTGAACCCGGTAGCTGTGGTATTACCATGAAAGATTGACATGTTTAACAGTGTTTGCCACCTGACAACTTTTTGCTCATTGATATCATGGTGCATTCACGTTATAAAACTTATTGAGGAAGGGGCTATATAGAGTTTATATGAGATGATGGTCTACACAGCATATATCAGTACAATGTACACTTGGGGAAATAAGTATTATTTCCCAGAAACCATCTTCAGAAATGTTTTTAACATTGTGTTGCTGAACATTCCATATTTCTCAAATCATTCATTTTCTAAATGTACTGTTTCATACATTTACACAGTAAGTATTTGTAACATCTTGCATACACTATCATATTTTTTCTGTAATCAGTATATGAGTACTGCAAGTGATACAAATGACAATTATCTTATTTATCAGCCAATGCACAAAACTTTGTTTCAACATTCACATTTTATATTGCAAGTGTAGTTCACATTCAATTACAGAAAATACAGATTTATTGCAACCCTTAGCATGAAAAACCATACATGCAAGTCCATGCCAATCAGTGTAGAAATTAAACCTGTGAAAACAACTACCATAATATCATGCAAGTAAATTTGATAAATTAAGTTCTTTTATCTCACAAATAACAAAAGTTTCATCAAAATGTCCCTTAACATGAAAATGTCACCAATATGGACTCAAACTCTGCAGTGATTTTGCTTTTCTTTAGAACTTATTGCATTAAAACATTGATCGTCATCATCATAATCATCATTAACCCCCTTTTTTCCATTTTTTTCTACATGGGGTCAGGGTGTCATGTTAACTGTTGTCATCTCTCTTGATTCAATGCTACAACTACCGTCTTCCTCAACACCCATGCTTGACTGTTGCAGGTCTTCTCTCACACAATATATTCACCTATTTACTGGATGCCCTCATTTCCTCTTACCTTCTTCTTGTCTGTTCCAAATCTTCTTCACCAGATTGCCTTGTGATTTTCTGCACATGTGCCTGAACCACCATAATCTGTTCTCTTTGATCTGTTCTGCAGTTGGAGCTACTTTGCCTTCTGTTCTTATCTCCTCATTTCTTCATCTGTCTTGCAGTGTGCATCCTACCACCCTTCTTATTCACTTAATTTCCATCACTTCTAGCTTCCTCTTCTGCTCTGCTTTTACTGCTCAGGTTTCTGTACCATAATGTACTGGCCACACCACTGTTTTGTATACCTTACTTGTCAGTTTCTTTGGCATTCTTCTGTAATACACGACACCTGACACTCTATGCCAGTTGGCTGCAGCCCATCTGATTCTAGCTTTGACCTCGTCATTCGGACTTCCCTTCTTCTGAACCACTTCTTCCAGATACTTAAGCTATTAACCTGTTCCACTGTCTTCTCTTTTATTTCAGTTCTCATCTTATTCTGATTTATCCAACTTGCTGCCATTACCACTGCCTTATATGTACTTAGTTTCATCCCATGTGCCTTCAGTTTTACATTTCATCTACTATCCTTTTTGAAGTTCTTGCTCAGATTCTGCCTATATTGCCACATCATCTGCATACAACACATTTGTTGATCTGTCCCCTCCAACATGATTGCTAATATAGTCCATCACCAGTATGAACACCAGTGGGCTCAGAGTTGTACCTTGATGTATGCCTAATCCCACTGGGAACCCCCTCTGTGAGACTGAACACTGTTCACATGTGAGTCATTGGGTCCTTGTACATAGCTTGCACTAATTCTACTAATGTTTCTTGGACTTTAAGCCACTGCAGTACTGCCCAAATCATCTTTCTTGGGATCTTGTCATATGCCTTCTCTAAGTCAGTAATGCCCAGTTGGACTCCTTCCTCATCTCTGGCTTTTCTCAATTATCTGTCTCACTGCAAACAATGGGTCACTTGTGCTGCAGCTTGATCTAAATCAAAAATTGTCATCCATGTAATCATACAATTGTCATTTGTCTGTTACATGTGTTCCTTGCAGAAATTTTGATAGTGAAGCATGTGAAGTACAAACATGTCTGCAAGACAGCATTGTGTTATATTTTTATGTGTATATTATTGCATTGTTATCCTATGAATGTATTGCATTCTGCAAAGAGTTTGAGTTTTTTATGTATGTCTATGTTGTGTACATTTGGTATGACTTACAGCCCCACTTTGTTCTCACAAGCATAATAATATTATTACAGTATATTATTAAATTGTGTACGAAGGTGATCTCCTAAGTCAGGAAATGGACATAAAACCTTGTCAGCAAATTATTCTCTGTAATGCAGCCTCTGTAAATGTACTTCCTATTAGCAAGAGTGATAAAGAAGGAACTGACCATGCACAAAGTTCTCAATTCTCACACTTGTACTGCTCAGGAATGTGTATGACATCATGTAGGTCCTAACGCCATGTTTAGCTGCCAAGCAACTCAAGCATATTTAGTGATTCAGGAATGATAATGAGCTGACACCTGATTTACATATTCAACATGCACAGCGGGATTAATCTACATCATATAATGGAATCCGAGGATATGAAACTTACATCATGTTAGGAAAAACTGTATTCCCAAGGTTGCCAAAAAAAATGAATTACCACATAGGTGGCAGTACACTAAACACCAAAAGCGTGATAAGAGACTTAGGGACACAGGTGGACAGTGGTCTCACCTTCGATAACCACATCGCCACAACAGTCAGGAAATCCTTCTATGTGGCACACCTCATCACTAAGGGCTTTTCATACAGAAAAAAGGAGGTCATTGTCCCACTGTACTCATCCCTCATTAGACCCATTATAGAATACAATGCCCCATTTGGTATGTATCTCTCAAGACATCTGCAACAACTGGAAAGACCGCAGAAATACCTCACTAAAAGAACCACAGGTCTAAAGCAGATGCCCTATGTTGACCGTCTAAAAATATTCCACCTATACACTGTCGCATATCGTCTACTCAGAGGCGATCTCTGCTTAACATACAAGGCCATGTCAAACCCAGAGCTGTTGGACATGCTACACTTAAAGAAATCTCAGTTCCTTAGAGACACACACTCCAGGGATCTAAACCTTGTCATCACAATGAACAAAACATACTGGAGGGATAGGTTCCTGACCCAGACACTCCGCAGACTCTGGAATAGACTGCCCATACATGTCAAGCAGAGTGCCTCTTTGGCCCTCTTCAAAAGGAACCTTGATGATTGGATGGGAGATATGAAATTCACCCCAGGGATCATGTCAGTCACCCTGCTAGACAGGGGTCCAGGGAAGTAAATACTGTGGGAAGAAATAGCTAGGGAATTGTTATGGCTAGACTTGTATAGGCCCTAGGACTGAAAGCCTAGTACCTACCTATGAACTTATGAACCTAAAACTACTATTACTGACTGCTACAACTATTGCTTTCATGTTACTTTTTGGAGAACTCTCTTATAATTTCTGTCAAGGTATGTTATGTACAACTACTGCTTGCAGATTTATTTTATGTTTTTATTAGCATAAAGAGTGCTATCTGCATTTTATAAAGTGTTCATAATGAAGGTATAAAGGTTGCTACTATAGTCCTCTTTTACTTCTGTTTCATGGGTTTCTGGCAAAAAATTATGAGGCTATTGATATAACTCTAACTTAAGAAGTTTATATAATTTAAGGTGATATTAAAAAACTGTTCACTGCTAATGCTGCTCAATATCCCTGACACCAGTTTATTTTCCATTATGTAGTTGTGTAGTTGTATTATTGTCATTTGCAGAGGTAGGGGAATTTCACAGCTGTTGCTTAGCTCTTTCTATTCAGACATATAATTATTAACAGTTTTAAATGTTGATGCCTGAAAATACTTTTTTTTCACCACAGTATTAGATCAGCTTGTAACCACACAACCTCTGTTGTAATGTGTCTGATATATTTCTTTTTTACTTTGGCACCTAAGCCAGCAAAGACAGCATCAGTCCCACACAGACCTGAATTCTCAGATACTGAGAATGAGGTAATTGTCCAGACTCTCCATCTCATGGGGTACAGATTTTAGATATATGTTCAGCTGAGAAGCCCTTCTGTGACCTTGTCTGGCAACAGGTAGTCAAGGATGTGAATGCTGTGGTTGACCATAGCTGTGACTACTAGGCTATCAGACATAGGGCCGGGGATAGGATAAAGAATAGCATAAAATGCCATAAATAGAACCAAGGATGTGACAAGGAAACAACAGTTACTGGGGGGGGGGGGGGTGAGCCTGCTACCAAAGAACTACTTACTGAGATGGAGGAGGTTATGTCAACTGTAGGAGATCAAGGCAGGTCAAGGAGTTACCCTCTGCTGTGATTGACATGGGGGTAGAGGTAAAAGAAAATTATAGGATGCCCACTATTGATGCTCCAGGTATGCCATAAATCTCTCTATCTGTCTGTGAATGTATATCTGTGTGTTGCAGAGTTATAATACTTTTTGGTTAAGTGGTCATCTACTGTTTAATGCTTCTTGTGCCACTACCAATCATAATTTTGTGCATCTTGGGACATCTGGCATTGAGGTTCAATGATCACCTACACATGGTATGGGCATATGTTATTTGTGTTCATACACACACACACACACACACACACACACACACACACACACACACACACACACACACACACACACACACACACACACACCTTAGTATAAAGTTTATTTCATTTGAATTTATTGTTGTTTTATTGTTGTTTAGGTAGCATAGTCTTATCATTTCTTTGTATTTCTTTTGTTTCCTGTTTTCTTGGTGTACACACATTTGAGGCTGCTACTAACAATGAAAAGCTCCTACAGCCTGATGTTAGAGGATTGGTAGCCTATGATGCTGATGGCAGAGATGAACAGGCATAGTCTGGGGCTGCAGAAAGTATGTCTGATACAGAGAATGTGACTTCTACATCACTTCCTCAAAGTTTAGATACAGTCAGTATGCCTACACATACCCATGACATGGAAGCATCTGAGACTAGACAGGTTGAGGGGGACATAGTTAATCGAAGTAGTGTTGTTATCCCAGTTGCAGAGCTGGTCTAATCTCCTTCTAGCCATAATGAGGGTGAAGTACCACACAGGGTTGTTAGCAGAGATGCTCACAGGAGGTAAGGTTACCACCCTCCCTTTGATGTGGGTGTGCCAATATCTGCCACCAAACATATGTGCATGGCCATTGTGGAGGTACAAAGTCATTCCACCAGGACCTCTAAAGAGATTGTCAAAGTACAGCATCCTGTGCATTATGACATGTAATACTGCATGGACCAAATGTGTGACACTTTGTACAAGATGAATGACACACTGGATTGTGCAGTGCCAGTTATGGAATCAACATCCATAAGGTCAAACAGCCAGTATATCATCAGATATCATGCAACATAGCTGTGGCCATGCCAGATCCTATTCCTGTAGAGGTACTACTTCCACTGCTCCATTGGTGGTGGACATGTCTATGCCCAGATGTGATAGACGATGTAGTTATGGTCATATATGTAGTCATGATGAGAGTTCATCCAGCAGACATCACTCACATTCAGGTAGCACCCAACCTTCTAGCCAATGTCATGAAACTAGCATTATAATTTTGGTAGAGGCAGTTCACATTGTTGGGGAAGCAACAATGAAATGAATCTTCTACCATGCATGGATCACACCTATCTGGGATGCCAGAGTATAGTGCTAGCTCAAGTGCTTTGGCTCTGTTCCTGCAGATCCACACACAAAACACCTAATTTTGTTCATGCTACCTCACTCACACACACACACACACAAACATACACACACACACACACACACACACACACACACACACACACACACACACACACACACACACACACACACACACACATGCACACATATACGTGCGCCTGTGCATAAGCACAATGCAAGTGTCAATGACTGTGCCCTGTCCTTTGCACATTTCTTTGTGATTTAGGATTGCCTATGTCTGGTTCACAAAGTGGGCAGCTAATGCCTACTTAGTCAGATGCCTGTTTTCATCAAGATATGTACTGAATTTCAGTTTGTTTTAGTCTGCTTAAGTTCCACAACTTTAGAAGTTGTAAAGGTCATACTTGTAGTAGTAGTAGTACTAGTAGTGGTATTGGCAGTAGGAGTCATAGTAGTGGTGTTGGTAGTGGTCATAGTAGTAGCAATAATAGTGGTGGTGGTAGTGGTAGTAGTAGTAGAGGTAGTAGTAGTAGTGACAGTAGCAGTAGCAGCAACAGCAGTAGTTGTGGTAATGATAGCAGTAGTAGCAGTGGTAGTTGTGGTACTGGTAGTAGTAGCAGTAGCAGGAGAAGTAGTAGTAGTATTACCAGTAGTAGTAGCAGTAGTAATAGTACAGTATTATTACTTACAGATTACTATTTGCTCAATGATGCTGAGAATGCTCTGATCTCTGTTGGCGAGTGTGATTTGAGCTCCTTATGTCTGATGCACAATAATGAGCAGCTAAGTATGTTTTTTGTGTAATACCTTCTTACTTTCTATTGTTGTATTGCTGATCCCCCATTAGTGTTTTACCTACTTATTAACACTGGTTAACAGAACAGGTTAGCTAGACATCATATTAACTGTGATATGCTACATCAGGCAGCAGGATGAAGTTCTTCACACTTTTGTCTACACTGAGAGATGTTTCTGTACTATAACATATGGTATTTTTATACATACATTATACATTTACTGGGTATTTATATCCTTAAAATATTATTGGCGATAACTGATGATTACTCCAAGGTTGTCCTACATGAATGAATATTGCTGGTATGAAACCCCTTTTATTTTATAGAAAATTAAATGTTATCAGTGACATGTTAGAAAAAGGAGGTCATTTTAGTAAGCCTTTCTTAATGAAAAAAAACATGTAAGGATTATAACTGCGTTTTATGTAAGCATGTTAATATAGCTGAATTTTATCTGTCCTGTACTGAGCACTAGGTGCAGGTTCAATGGCAATTGCTGACTGCAGTTCACATAATTAAAGTCTATTAAGCTACTTGTTAAACTGGCAGTCCTTTTTTATTAGACAGTCTACTAGAAAATTAAAGTTTATGATTAATAAGAATTCATCTGCTGCACATACTGTAGTTATATTAATGCTAACATACTGTCAAAATATTGCAATAATGCAGGACATAGATTCATGTCTTTTGTGCAAAAGTTTGAAATATCGAGTGGCAAAACACTGACATCCAAAACATCAAAAACAAAAACAAAAAAAAAAACAGCAAGAACATATTTTTTGTGGAGGGTGGGCAAGCCCCCTGCACCCCTATACCCCTGCTAATTATATATACTAACACAAAAATCTCATTACATCGAGGAAAGCGAAAATTCCCTAATCCCTGCACTACCTCAAACTTGCATACTTGGATTCATGTTCACTAATATTCTGCTACATTTTCAGCTTCAAGGTGCTTTGGCACCCAACATTTAAAACCTTCAGGGAAATGACAAGCTTGCCAGGTCATATCCATATTTTATGCTTAATGGAGTCAAACGGGAAGTAGTTTCACAACTCAAGTTGATTTAAAAGATTCCTATTGGCTGACAATATTTATTGGTCAATGATGCCATGAGTATCAAATCATTATTATGGCTTAGACAATCAATGAATGACTTGTGTGATTATGTCCTATATAAATTCATTCAAGTGTGTTCTGCTTTTTTAATATACTGAAGAAGTGTTCTTTTTGACATGAAAGCTTAATGAGAATTAAAAGTATTTATCTAATGTCACTGAGCCTTTTTAACAAATCTAAATCAACCACATCTGTACCTCAGCAGAAACACTCCACTCAATCACAAAATGTAAGCAAATATTACCTTGTTGATTTCCTATTACATGAACCAGTGCTGTTTTAGTAAGCAGTGAAATTGCTGGTAAAAGTTGTAAAACTGAAAAGAAGTCCTAATAACAGTTTGCCTTATGTTCTGTAAGCTAACTGAAGCACAAAATACCTGCCTATTTGCTTTCTTGTTACCTAAACCCTAAATTATATAAAAACTGAGAAATGACCTGCCAACAAGTTGGTTTCATAAATGGATTGAATGTATAGTGGCTATGCTCCATTAAGATTAAAACATACACCACTATCTGCAGGCCCCAAAACATCCATTATCTATTGCACTTTAACTTAGGTCACTGATAGCATATTACTCCAGAAATGGTAATGTATCTCACACATGAAAAATGTAAGTAATTGTATAATGCAATGAACTATTTTATTTAATATAAGAAAATAGAATGTATTAAAGGTCAACACACTATTTTTATTTAATTTTTTTTTTCAATAGCTTTTAGGGTCAAAGTGAGAAAAGTATATTCTGCTTTTGGAGTAGCCGAAGTATTAACACATTCAGTTTTCTGCCTGATGTTTTCTTTAAATCATCAGTTGTACTACATGTTTCTAATTAAGCAACACCACCTGTTTTTATTTCTTTAATAACAGCTCTGTTTCCCCCAGCAATATTTTATTTATAGTGTTAGTGAGAGAGGTCTTAATATAATAATAGCACAACATGTATCAGTTTTACTTTGTAGTCTAACTTAACTAAATATCAAAGTCTAACTTTAGCAGTTCCATGTAATAAGTATGCATCTTAATCAGAAAATAATTGTTTTTACTTTATTTATTTTTTATGTCCATATCTGTTAATATATCACAAATAAGACTTAACATATAAAGCAATAACAATGCAAAGTCCCTGGAGAGGAGCAAAAACTAAACGTTAGTATCCCAGCAGCTAAAATGGAGGATGAGGGAGAGGAGAAGAGAGGAGAGGAAGACCAGTAAACTGCATATTTGCACCATGATTTTGCCAATGAGAAAAATGAATAAATTCAACAAAGAATTAAAAACTTCAGCAAGATGTGTCACAGAGATGTGGGATTTTAGTCTCTATTGAAGCCAGGGACCCAATGACACAAGTGCAAACAGTGTTCAAACTGAAAGACTGGGAATAGGTGTAAATTAGCTGAACAGATCTGAGGCCACTCCTGTTCATACTGGTGATGGCCACATCACCATACAGGTTATGGGGACGGATCAACAAAGCTGCTGTATGAAGATGACTTGGCACTCCAAGTGGACTCTGAACAGCAATTTCAGCAAAGGAAAGGGGAAGGAATGCAAAAACTGGGGACATAAAGGTGAACTAAAGTAAATGCAAGACAGTGATTATGGCAGCAAACAGAATAGAAATAGTAGAAGAGGTTAACAGCTTCAATATCTGGGAGATGTGCTTCAGAAAAAGGGAAATCTGAATCAGGAAGTCAAAGCTAGAATCAGAAATACTGCTGCCAACATACACAAAGTGTCAGGGGAATTATATGAAAGAGAAATGTCAAAGAATCCAAGAAAATAGATATACAATTCAGTGGTACATCCAGTGCTCCTGAATGGTATAAATGTGGACAGCGAAGTGATGGAGATAAAGTACCTGAGATTGGTAGTAAGATGTGCATTGTTGGACAGATGAAAAAACTAAGACGTTAGAGCTAAAGCCAAAGTAGACCCAGTTCAGAGATTGATGTGGTTCAGTCTTGTGCAGAAAAGCAGACGAGAGTTTAGTAAAGCAGATTTGAGAAAGATGGAAGGAAGAATAAGATGGGGAGGCCCCATCCTCAAGATATGGCAGGTAAGGAAGGATTTAGAATAAGAGTGACTCCATCAGATGGTAGATGACTGCATCAGAAGGAGCTGAATCCCAGATGTAGTACCATTCAGGACAGGTGGTACTGGGGTATATTGGTAAAGGCAGTGCAAGCAAAAAGTGACTATGCATCTATGTGGTTTGGTAGGGAGAAGAGAGTACAAAATCAGGCACAAAAATTATGTTAATAGATTAAAGAGCAGCTGTGTCTGATGAAGCATATATGTGAAAGTGCTGCAGAGAGTGGACAGAAATCATAAAATCAAGATAGGGTGCCATATTATTATTTTGAAAAGTTGTATATTTATAAAAAAAAACCTTCTCTGTTTGAAAATTACTGTTCTTCTACTGCTCAACCTCACTGCTAGATTTATTATGGTTTTGCTTTATTGATACTATGTGACTTTTACTTTGAAAAAGAAAACTTTGAAATGGGTTTTAAATATATTTGTTCACCTTACAAATGAAAAGTTCACTAATTGGTCCCTCCCACCCATGGGGAGTATTGTCCACTATAGGCATGGCCACCCTAAAAGTGAGGCATTGACTTGGGACCTACCTATATTTAAGATGTACAAATACCACTACATTTACCTTGATGTGCAGTGCTCATCTGCCAACAAATAGTAAAAGAAACTGATGAACTGAATAACCAAAGTCTGAAGATGTATTTAATTTTATTACACTTTAAAGACTTAACAGCTAAGTAACAATAGAGACCTGGGCTTCCTATTCAAAAAGCTGAATAGACTTGCTGTTTATACATCTAGCTATACATGTGTGTGTGTGTGTGTGTGTGTGTGTGTGTGTGTGTGTGTGTGTGTGTGTGTGTGTGTGTATATATATATATATATATATATATATATATATATATATGTATATATAAATGCAAAGGGCAAAAAGTTCACACATACAAACCATGTCTATGTTCTTCTCCAGAGACTCATTACACCTCAACTAGTTGTCTATTGCCTTCAATTTCCTGAACTTCTGCTCATACCAGAATCAGGAAAATCTGTCAGTAAAATTTGTTCAAGGAGTTCCAAGGTATGTTGCTGAATTTTCAGCATATGGAACTGGCAATTTAGTGCCCTGATAGCAAGAGTAGCTTAGGTGTATACTTTTTTACCCCATCTGTCCAATGCTCGGGAATCCCTGTCTGAGGGGGTGGGATTCTTAGCAGAGGTTGCTTTAATGCCTTTAGGCCCTTGAGAAATGACCTCAGAGTCAGCTGTAGGATTTTTAAAAAGATATTTGTGTGAGTCAGGGACTCTATAGTACCTGTCTGGTTTTCTGGGAGCAGGAAGGAGGGCATCAGGAATCAAGCTGGATTCGAGAAAAACATCTTCCACAACATCCAGGACTGGGGGAATGGCCAAGGGTCTGTGTTGTGGAAGATCTAGGAATTCCCTGAGTCTCTTTTTAGACTGAGGGTAGTCCTGACTCTCCCATTGGAAATGCTCCCTTAAGGTATGCAGGGTTTCCCCAAAGGAAAAATCCTCTGGGGGAGAGGCTGAAGGAATGGAATCCTCTACATAAGAATCCTCATAAGTGGAGAGGGGTTGCATGTCTTCATATTCAGATGCATCAGATTCATCTGACTCTTGTTCAGACAAAACTACAGGGGACAGATCTCTTTTCCTTTCAGATGGGGTAGCTTGGCTTCCCCTGATCAGCATGATAAGGTCTTCTGCCATTTTAACCATATGAGACTGAGGCAAGGTAGCAGGTGGCTGAGAGTCGGTAGTCGGTTTCTTGGGTGTGGTTCATACCCTGACCCTAGGTCATTTTTGAAAGAACGGTAGTTGCGAAAGAAGACATTGGTTTGTGTCGAGATTCAGTAGTGCAAAGGACTTCAGAGTCTCACAAGGGATAATTGTCTAGGCTTACAATGGCTCGCAAGGGCAGTTAGCCTAGTACTAACCTATGAACCTATGATAAGTCGGTGCCTGCTCATCGGCTCCAGACCCATCCAAGGTAGAGTCGACCACAGGATCCTTAGTCGAAGAAGAGTTTTGCGGCATACTGGACTCTGAAAGGGTCTCAGTAGCAGCCTGCGAATCCACAGAAGCAGGCATCAGGTGCTGCAAAAGGGCCTCACTGAGTACCGGAGAACTGACGACTAGCTTAACAGAAGCATCGTCAATAGGTTTGGACCTATGCGGTCTGTCTCTGTCTTTATCTTTATGTTTTTTCCAGAAAATCTGCTGTCGGATGGCTTACCCAAGCCATATCGGAATTCAAGGACTGTAAGCGAAAATATATGGATACAATAACGGCCCGACGATGGATAGTTCTGGCGTTGAACAAAGCACAGAAGTGACAATGGGGGACATCATGGTCTGAGCCTAAACAAGTGATGCAGTAAGAGTTTAAGTCTCAGTGTGGTACTTTCTTTCCACAGGTGAGACAATTATTAACTTTTTCTGACATCAGTTAGTGCAAGAAAAAAGGATCCTCAATGGGGTACTTAGCTTTAGAAGACTTCAACTTCAGTTCGGTAGACAAAACTCAGATAGTGGCTGACTAGCACTCATGCAAACTGCTTCTGCTTTGGTCTTCATGGCAAGAAAGACTGAGGTAATGGCCTTACTTTATACTACTGATGACCTGATGTAATTCCTCAAGCTACAGCTACCGACGCAGAAATACTAAGTTTCTGGTGTTCGGGCTGGTCGAGGGCTACCCTGGCAGGGATAACCCAAATGTGATGACTGCAACAGTGAAACATTAAGAACATCCACATGGACATGTGGTTGAGAGCACTGATCAATACATCCAGGTAGGATCTGATGAAGGCAAGATCAAAATTAAGGCATGTTTGGCCTACAAAGGTGGAGCATGCATTTAGCCACTATTTTGTTTTTTGCACTAGTGTGTTCACGCTGTGGCAAAAAGGACTCAGTGGTCAAGTGCTGGATAAAGACTTCCCATCTTCAAGTAAACTCCTATCAATTGTCATGTCAGTATAGTCCATTACTACAGCAGAAATGGTATTTAGGGAAGGTTTATCCTTTGAGAGGCATTTAGGCTGTCATTTTCACACTGAGCTTATCGAAAGAAGGACACTGAGGAAACTCGGAGCTATAATATATAACATTAAGTATCCTGTTTTTTGTTTATTTTGATCCTTATTTCTTTGTTATTTATAGCACTTTGTGTACTGTGTATTTTTCTAGCTAGTTTCACTGTGTGTCAGGTATTAACTGGAAATTGTCCACTTTTATTAAGCATCTGTTGGGTTGTTTGTTTCTGATAACTTGTTGTAGTTAAACTTTTTTTTCTCGAGGCTCCTTTAGCTGTTTAAAACTTTCATTTAAAGGCTCACTGCTGCTTTTCAGCTGTGAGAAACATTTCTGCAGTTAGCTGGTGGCTTTGCAGTTGCCCGCCCCTAGTGTAAATTTGATCTGGGACCCTCCTTCCAGTCTAGTGTCATTACCTCATTCTACCCAGTACAGGGAAAACATTTGAGAAGGCCAATCAGCTTAGTTTCTGCTACTCCTTTCTCTCTTTCCTTTCTCTCTTTCCACTTAAAAAAAAAAAATTATCTGCTTTTACTGTATTTGTGTTTTTTCCTACTTTATTTTGCTTTTGCGTCATCTTAAAAGTACTCAATTGTATTTATTACTGCTTGGTGTAACTCATTCTAAGCCTTTCAGTTTAAGCACTTGGGCTTCAGACCAGCTGTTTTACATTAAGAAGGTTTGTGGTCTGCAGTGTAGTGGCAGAACAGGTAGCTTACATCCTTCTAAGTTGCGAACTGCTGATTAAGGGCTCAGTGTCTGTTATTCTAAAAGTGTATTAATTCTAGTTTAAGCACTTGGGCTTCAGGCCAGTTATTTTACATTAAGAGGGTTTGTGGTCTACACTATTGTGGGAGGAGAGACTGGACTCTGCCCTTCTGAGTTGGGAATTTCTGGTTAAAGGCTTATAGTGCCTGCATATTTGAACTGCTTCTTACTGAAATTGGTACACCTTGTTTGCTGTAGCATAGACTAGATCCAGGCCTGCTGAATCTAGCTTTATTTGTATAACTTGAGCACTAATCCAGGCATTCTTTAAAGTATTCGATTGTATTTATTACTGCTTGGTAGTAACTTGATTAAAGTGTAGCTATCATTCTAAGTCTTTTGGATTAAGCACTTGGGTTTCAGACCAGTTGTTTTACATTAGGAAGGTTTGTGGCCTGCACTGTGGTGGCAGGACAGGCAGCTTACATCCTTCTAAGTTGGGAACTGCTGATTGAGGGCTCATTGTCTGTTATTCTAAAAGTGTATTAGTTCTGGTTTAAGCACTTGGGCTTCAGGCCAGTTATTTTACATTAAGAAGGTTCGTGGTCTGCACTCTTGTGGGAGGAGAGGCTGGACTCTGCCCTTCTGAGCTGGGAATTTCTGGTTAAAGGCTTATAGTGCCTGCATATTTGAACTGTTTCTTACTGAAATTGGTACACCTTGTTTGCTGTAGCATAGACTAGATCCAGGCCTGCTGAATCTAGCTTTGTTTGTATGCTTGTTGTTTGTTTGCTTGTTATTTCCCTGAAATGCTAATTCCACCTGAAACGTGGCTTTTCAGTGCTTCTGTGGATCCCTAGTGATATCTGCATTGCTTACTGTACTTATTTCCTTGTTTCACTTGAAAGAAAGTTACTGTTTGTCATTTTTGCATTTAAGTTACCTGTAACACATTGCATTTAAGTTACCTGGCACTTGCTCACTAAGTCAGCACTAAAAAATTAAAAGCACTACACCCTCACAAACTCCCCTTGAGTACCTTGTTCCCCATTGGCCCTTTTTTCAATTATAAAGGAATTCCCAATACTATTCTAGCATGTCCAAAGGTCAGTTGTCAATCTTCTCTCCGGTCCAGCTGGTGAATCTGGGAATCTTGAGGCAATGTTACAACTGCCTCATGTACACAGACAACCCTCTCCTCCTCCCAACAAATTCCAACACATGAGAGAGATGCAACCATATAGCCAAACTGGAGGCTAAGCTCTCTCAACTCAGTACTGGCGTAACCAGTCAGGAGGAGAAGGAAACCACACTCACTACAATTCCAGTCTCACATAGACCTACCACGACAGCAAACCAAACACATAAACACACAAAAACATACTAGGAGGCTCTAAATAAAAATCTGCCTAAGCAGCAGATACCTCCAAAGCAGACACCCAAGCAACTGCTACCCCAAAACAAAACACGTGCAACACATAGCTCACAAAGCCAGTGTGCCGAACAGTCACAGCCCTTAAGGCTAAACAACACACCTGATACACTTGTAATAGGTGACTCTATCGTCAGGCACACTGACGTCCCGCTCACCAGGCTGAACAAGGAGAAGGTCACGGTGAGCTGCCTGTCGGGCGCTAGGATCCACCACATAACACATGCACTCAGGTCACTCCAAGGCAAGTACAAATATGACTCAGTCATTGTCCATGCTGGTGTGAATGACCTGAGATGTACCTCCCTGGACTACATGAAAAGAGACATAGAGGAGCTCTCTGAGCATGTAGCCCAGGCCAGTATGACCCTGACCTTGAGTAGCATCTTACCCTCACCAAGAATGATGCCACAATATGAAGACAAGATGATCAATTTCAACAATTGGCTTAAGCATTGGTGTCATTCAAAGGGGATCCAATGCCTGTCAGCCTGGGATGACATGCTCGACAAGCCCCGATGCTTTGCTAGGGACGGCTTGCACCTGTCACCCCTGGGCTTTCAGATATTGGCAAAGGCTCTTGCTACCCCCATAGTGCCTTTTTAGGCAAGGCTCAAAAGACAAACCCACTTCCATAGGTATCACAAGGGATAAGAAGCTAAGAGTAATGCTACTCAATGCCAAAAGTCTAATCCTCAAGATGAACGCACTCGAAACTCTCCTTAGCATGGAGAACATCGATATCTGTGCAGTAACAGAAACCTGGTTCAAGGCTCCCGAGAGCACCCCAGCACTACCAGGTTATACCTCATACCATGCTTTTCAGCCCCAAAACTTGGACCGAATCACAAAAGGAGGGGGAGTATCAATATTCGTCAAAGATACCCACACCTCCAGGTTGGTGGCACAGCACAAAGCATCAAAGACTATCCATGTGCAACTAACAGTGGGTAAAACTGCCTTCCATTTTATAGCCTGCTACAGACCACCCTCCCAAACCCAGTAACCCCACTCAGCCTTCCTGAGAACACTGGAAAATATGAAGGTCTCTCCAAACACCATTATATTGGGCGACTTCAACTACCCAAACATAGACTGGGAGCATTACTCTAGCTTCAACACCCTAGCCCAAAGGTTCCTAGAATTTATAAACTCAAATGCTATGGAACAACTTGTTACCACTCCCCAAGAGGGGAAAACATACTGGACCTGATCATCACCAACATGGGGATTCTATGCTCCAGACCAGAAGTGTATCCCTCACTGGTAGGATCAGACCATAAACTAATCTCACTGAATATTCACATCCCAACCCCACCCTCTGCCCAGAAAACCACAGTGAAAAACTTCTCTAAAGCAAATTTTACATTCCTCAAAACCGAGGTGGAATCCTTCAAAGCCCCCGGGCCTGTGGAAAATACGGCCCAGACCGCAGAATCCTTTATAAACGCATTCTATGAACACCTTCAGGAATGCATGGATCATGCAATCCCAAATAAAACCAAGACCCAATCCTCCAAAGGCAGACGTCCTGTCTGGTGGACCCCAGCCATAAACAAACTATACAATATAAGGAGGAAGCTACTACATGATAGAGCAAAATCCCAAAAAGGGAAGGCATCTCTGATCAGTATTAGCAAAAAACTATGGGCACTCATAAAATCGTCTAAGGCCAGCTTTGAGAGAAACATTGCACAGGACACTAAGGATAATCACAAGGCTTTCTTTAGTTATGTTAGGAACCTGAGTGGGAATTCCCAGATATGCTCAGAATTAGTCCAAAATGACAAAAAATACACCGAACCCACAGACATTGCCAACCTCCTAGCTGACACTTTCAGCGCAAACTTCTCCCTCCCCACCCCACCAAAAGGGCGAATATCTATCCCAGCAGAGTGCTGCCCCCCTGACATCTCAGATGCTCAGGTAAAAGCCGCCCTCTCCAAAGCAAAAAACACAACATCAATGGGACCAGACGGTGTCCCGGGCTGCATCCTACATTAACTCCAAGAAGAGCTAAACCCAAACATAAAACTACTGTTCAATCTCAGCCTTACTATAGGATATGTACCCAAAGAGTGGCATACAGCAACAGTGGTCCCTCCCCACAAAGGTGGTGCCTCAACAGATCCTGGAAACTGTCGCCCCATAAGCCTGACTAGCTTGGTCTGCAAAGCTATGGAAAGGATCATCATGGACCTCATAATTAAAGATATTGGGGACCTACAGACACTGGATCCTACCCAGTTCGGCTTTGTTAAGAGCAGATCCTGCCTCTTAAACCTGGTCGATTTCTTTGAAACAGTCACCAAGGCCATTGATGAGGGGAAGGTGGTCCACACAGCCTACCTGGACCTCCCAAAAGCCTTCGATACAATACCCCACTTGGGCATTATAGATAAGCTCACCAGCTTAAATATAAACCCCTATGTCACTAGATGGGTTGCAAACTGGCTCAAGGACAGAACCCACATGGTTAGAATTGCTGGAGCCATGTCAGACTCCAAACCATTTACAAGTGGCATCCCACAAGGCTCAGTCCTGGGACCTCTCTTGTTCGGTATATATTTCTCGGAGGTACAGGCAAACACAGAAGGACTGTGGCTGACCAAGTTCGCAGATGACTGCAAACTGGGTGCCATAATCGACTCTCCAGCCTACACAAGCATTCTCCAAAAGGGCCTCACAGAAACAGACAACTGGTGCCAGAGCCATGGCCTCAAGCTAAATGCCAAAAAGTGTATCGTCATCCCCTTTGGCAAAAACAAAGTGCCCACAAATTACCACATAGGTGGTAATCCATTAAGTACAGAAAAAGTAATTAGGGACCTGGGGACCCAAGTTGATAGCAATCTCTCATTTGACAACCACGTGGCCAAAGTGGTTAGAAAAACATTTTATATAGCCCACCTAATCATGAAGGGATTCACATCTAGATCAGGGGAGGTCATCGTACCTCTTTACTCATCCCTCATCAAGCCCATAATTGAGTACAATGCCCCTTTTGGGATGTACCTTACCAGACACCTGCAGCAACTGGAAAGACCCCAAAATACCTCACCAAGAGGATCAAAGGGCTCAAACAGATGCCATATGCTGCCCGGTTAAAGAAACTCCAGCTCTACTCAGTGGCATACCACCTGTTCAGAGGCGATCTGTGCCTGATGTACAAAGCCATGTCCAACCCAGAATTAATGGACATGCTGCACCTCAGAAAATCCAAATCGCATCGAGCTACACACTCGAGAGACTTGAACCTCAGCATTGACATAAATAGGACATGCTGGAGGGACAGATTCATAACCCAGAGACTCCCTTCACTCTGGAATAAAATCCCAGTCCAGGTTAGGCAGAGTCCCTCACTGACTCTCTTCAAGAGGAATCTTGATGAGTGGATGGGAGATCGTAGGTTTACCCCGGGTATGACTTCTGTGTCACTGTTAGACAGAGGCACAATATACTAACCTCGAAAAAGGGCATAGCAAAATTAATTTAAAATGGGTGGCGAAAGCCAAACACACTCTGGCTAGGCTTATAAATGCCCTAGGGCAGATAGCCTAGTATGAACCTATGAACCTATTCCTTTCATGCCATTTGATGGAAGTAATTCCTTGGGATTTTCCATAAATGTTGAAGTGGTGGAAAGGCTGTTTCCAGAGTACACCAATACCCACTTATGCCAAAAGTCATTATTGTGCTTTTCAGTAAGTTTTTCTCTAAAAGCAGGGACCATCCTAATTTTTAAATCATCTTGTAACCTACATATGGTTTTGCAGAAGAAAGATATCAAGATATCTTTCCAGAGATACTTAACAAAGAAATTCGGTCTGGGAGGATAGTTGGTCCATTCTCTTTCTCCATTTTATTTCTTTTCATGTGTCAACCTTAGGTTTGGTTCCAAAGAAAAAAGGTGGTCCAGTATAGTGTTATTCAACTCCTCTCTTTCCACTTTGTTGCTTCTGTAAATGACAGCAACAGCTAAGCTGTGGCTCAAAACCAGTATTCATCCTTGGCGAATGCCATTAGGATTATCCAGACTTTTCCCAATCTTTGGTTAGCCAAAATAGTCAAAATAGATATTGAATCTGCCCTTTGGATTACTGTCATTTAGAGAAAATGAATGGCCCCTTTAAGACATGTATATGGAGGGTCAGTATTACTTTGACATGACCATAACCATGAAGTGCTCAGTAGCTTGTTTCATTTTTGAGAAATTTAGTTCCACTTTTACTTGTCTTGGCAATACAGGGCTCCATGCCATCCAACAGTGCATTACTTGGATTAGTTTGTTAATCGTGAGTAATGATGCTTTGGGGGTTTGCAAAGACTTGGAAAAACTTTCTCAGCTTTGTCATACGTTAGGTGTCCCTTTCATAAAGGACATGTCAGAGGTCCCAATCATGCCTTTAGTGTTTTGGAGCTTGGAGCTGGATGTTTCTTTTTCCAACTTTAGGTGTCACACTGAGAAGTTATCCCAGTTACAGGAAGGTGTTAACTGTTTTTCTAGGATAGGAAGATTAGGATAAGAGAGGTCATGCAGTTGTTTGGCCTTTTTAATTTTGCATGTCAGGTTGTGGCATGAGGTAGAACCTTTGCCCGGGCAATAGAAAACTTGCTAAATGATGGCCAACAGAAGCACAGGGTGTGAGCCATTAAAGGTTAAAGGAAGATTTGCATAATTTGTGTTTTTTCTGTCTGGTTATAACAACATTTTATTACTGGCAAAATGATTAAGTCTAATGGGGTTGGGGTGTATTTTCATGTCTATGTTTTTGGCTAATTGGCAAGCCCCTTTATCCCTTGAGGTAAAGGTATCACCTTTCTGAAACTTATACTGATCTGGGTAGCTACAGTGGTGTGACAGGGCCACTTTCATAATCAAAGCAAGGTTTTCTACTCTGAAAATTAAGCTGTGGTTTGGGTTCTTTGTAAGAAGACATCCAGGTCAAAATGAGTCCAGTTAATCCTTCACAGCTTACAGATTAATTTGTCATTCTGAGGCATGTACATTCCAGGTAAATACAATGAAACCGCTGATAGCATTTATTGATTACACTTTGGCAGGTTTAATTTTTTTGGCACTGGAGGTTCAGAAGGCTCCTACCATCACCTCACCTAATTTTGTGGTTGACTGGTGAAGAATAATTTATAGGCTGGTTTCTCCATTCTGGATGATTAAGAACAATAAGTCATACAGACTAGTCCTACAGCTGTTTGGCTTCAGCAGAGAGGAATTGGTCTTCCCAGCTTATCTGTCAGTATCTGGTGCAAAGTTGTTATCATAGGGAGCAATTCAGTTTTCTGCCTTCAGACATTTGTATAAACTATCAGGTTTACCAGGTGTTACCAAGTTGTGGATTGTTTTCAGATAAATTATTGATTTGGGCAGGGTTGTGAGTCATACTAAGGACAGTAAACATCCTATCTTCAAAAAATGCTTTGAAGTCTTTTGGAAAGCAGTCAAAAAATCCTCCCTGTTTACCATTCATATGTGGTTTATGCTACACATATGTAGGTTGGCTGTATTGGGGAACTTTTTGTATTGGTAAGTTATTGTTGTCATTGACCTGGGGTGATGTCTATTTATTTGAACATTAAGTTATCATTTGGCTGCAGTACTCTAAAACAGATATGCAAGACAGGGGTCACAGGTCAACTTCGCATGACATCCCTTTCTTCATTTTGCCCTCTTCATTAGGCTTGCACCCTCAGCAGCTTTAAAGTTTCCCCCCCAAAAATATTTTTTTAAATTGGCACACGGCAAGGTTAATACCCTTAGAGAGTTTTGTGATCTTCTTCATACAGCCCTGCAGATTCAGTATCATCCTTTCTTAGCCACTACACTGTATTCCTTCCACACTGGGAGGGCATCAGACTTAGCTAAAAAAAGGGTAACTGACTGAAGTTATAAAAAGAAACGGGAAATGGTATCTCCTTATTTTTTTTAATTATATTAGATAGATTTCTCTCACATACAGAGACTTACAGGTAGTTATTAGGTTTGCAGTCCTGGGGAACACTGAGGAGCCTAGCCAAATTTCTATTTTTCCCCCAAAGTGCCATCTGGTTAAGTGACTTGCTCAAGATCATACAGTAGGAAAATGAGGGCTAAGGGAATCAAACCCTGCACCACTGCTCACAGCCTTAACTCTCTGTGCCAACTGTCAGTTAGTGGTAATGTTTTCCAATTTGCTTTTTACAGATTTTTCACATATTGTTGTCATTGATCACTCATATATTACGCTAGCATCAAAGACAGCATCAGTGAAGCCAAATGCTGCTGATTTGGGTTTGAGTCCTACCTCTGTGGAGATCATTTGAAGAGGCTTTTCTGGCTTGCATTGTATACAGTTTTTGCCAGCTTTACACAGTGTGGTTCATTAAGCTGGACACTTTTTGTTGCTTCACTTTGGTGGGAGTAATATAGGATTGGTGCCTAAGAGATGGTTATTGTATTGAGCTGTGTTCAAAGTTCAGTCACTGTCCACAGAGCCTTGTGGTTTTGTCAGCCATCATTCCTAGACTTCATTGGATAAACATATTATCCCCGGAAGTGATGAAGTCCACACATATGTTTATTAATCAAAGGAGCTGTAGACACCACCTTGCTTAGCTTTTCACATTGCTGATCACTGGAAATTCAAGGACATGGACCTAGTTTGGTTATGGCCAAATGGCATTCATTTTTCCAGTATTGATTATGATCTGTTTAATACTCATATTTTTCTCTAACTGTAGGATTGCTAAAGTATTGCCTTTTTACAGTTTGTGAGTTGTTATGCTGTTAGTTTATCTTGTGTTGATCTGTTAGTAAGTATATTTAACTTTTGCTATATTTATTATAGTTCAAGGCTGTCAATGAATCAGTAATTCAACAATATGTTATCAGAGTGATTTGAAACTAAGGTCTCATTACATTAGGGAAAATGAGTTTTGCCTAGTGGGTGGTTGGGGGTAGTCTATCTTGGGCCACTGGATTGATCTGGTAGTTGGAGAGTGAGCAGCTGAAATGCTGTACCCTTATAAATCATAATGTGCCAAGCCAACATAATTTTAGAAGACCAGATAGCATGATGGTTAAGGTCTTTGTCTCCAATACCCAAGGTAAAAGGTTTGATCCTGACCGCTGACAAATAACTCTTTGGAGTTTGCATGTTCTCCCTGTGTCCCTATGGTGAACCTCCCACCTCAGAAAGATATGAAGCTGTGGGTAGTAGTACAGACTCTAGATGGTGCCCTATAAGGGGAAGACTCATTGGGCATCTACTACAGTATCCCCAAAGATAGGAGATTATGGACTGCATGCTGAGTCACTGGATGGTATAAAATATGTCTCTAGGTGATTTGGCCATGATGAATAACATGATCAAAAGCTGGATGTAAAACCAAAATGTGACTTAAGAATTATTGTACTGCACTACACTACACTCAGTGTAGGTGCACTGACAGGACAAGGCTTGAAACTGGATAACGTGATGGTAATGAGGAGGCTGTATCCAACAGACAAGATGGAAAGGCAATACAGCAAAGACACTTGGCTTTGGATCAAGAGTCGACTACTCAGGAGGAGGACTGGATAGAAATGATGTGGGAATTGTGGTGAGGGAAAGGCTTTAGAAGACAGTGAGGGATGTCATCAGAATTAGTGACAGATGCACACAGACTCCATTGTAATGTTAGAGTAGTATTCATGATCTGAGTTTATGCCCCACAGCAGGGTTGTGATAGTGAGGAAAAGATTGCATTCAGACACCAGTTGCAGGACCTAATAGATTAGTCAGGACAATATGAATTGGTGTTGATAGGTGACCTGAATGCACATACCGAGACAGACAGAACAGGATATGATGACTGAGGAAAACATGAGTGCAACAACAGGAATAAAGAAGAGGCCAATCTAGACTTCCATCTGGCAAATGGCTTGATGTTATCCAACACATGGTTCAGAAAGACAGACAAAAATCTAGTAAATTGGACCAGCACCTAGGTTAACTGTACATGGAGAACAAAGTTCAAAGTAGCAAAAATAAAAAAACCTCCAGAAAGAGAGAGTCACAAGATCACATACAAAAGATCAACCCAACACATGGTTCACAAAGAAAGGCAGTCACAAGATATACTAAAATGGCCAACATGCAACTCAGATAAACTTCCTTGTAGTAAGGAAAGGGCACAGGGGTACAATCAGTGAATGCAAAGTCATCCCCACTGAAGCAGTCAGCCCACAACATAAACCACTGATTGCCACAATTAGCTGCAATATTATAGGTTCATAGGTGTTTACTAGGCTAATGACCACAAGGGCCTGTTAAGCCTAGCCATGCTTGCCAAATCTCTGACAAGTTCTGATACCCTTGATAAGAGTAAGCAGGGGCCTGGGAGATGAAGCATTTACAGGCTATCTGTGTCCATCAGAGACATAGGTGCTAAACCAGGGATGAATTTCTGGTTCCATATTCAATTGTTCAAGTTGCACTTGAATTGGATTAAGGAAGAACTCTGCTTCGCATTGATAAAGAACCTGTTCCATAAGTAGGGTAGTCTCTGGGATACATACCTGTCTCTCCAGCAGGTCCTATTTATATCACAGGCAAGGTTTAAGTCTTTAGAATGGGTAATTCTGGTGATGATTTTTTTTTTGTGGCTATACAGGAGGTCTATCAGAGTGGGGTCTGACAATGCCCTATATGCCAGGCATAGATCTCCCCTCAAAAGCCTGTAGGAGACAGAATACAGGGTTAGGGCCTTGAGGCGGTCTGCACAGAACATTTTACTTATGCTCTGTATTCTTTTAAAGAGGAACCTCTGTGGACATTCCAGTTGTTGGATATGCCTGACTAGGTACATTCCAAAGGGGGCATTGTACTCAGTGATAGGTTTGATAAATGGCAAATACAGTGGAGCAATGGCTTCCTTGGACTTAAATGACATACCTTTGTTTATAAGTTGTGTAACACAGAATGTTTTCCTCACTACTGTGGACACATGATGGTCAAAGGCTAAATTATTATCTATATGTGTCCTTAAGTCCCTGACTACTGGGTCAGCTCTAAGTGGTGTGTTGTCAATATGATAGTTACCAGGGATGGATGACTTCTCAAAGGCTACTATTATGCATTTCTTGGTAGTTACTTTTTGTCCTTGGTTCTGACACCAGATGTTTATGTGTCAGCCCCTCTGGGAGAACATTTGTGCCAGTGTGGGATTCAATGACAGCTCCTAATTTGCAATCATCTGCAAATTTAGTCAGCTAGAGACCATTGACATTGGCCTTGACT
>NC_056728.1:813182070-813217070 GCF_019279795.1 Protopterus annectens | reverse complement strand
AATTTGTGCAACTCATGTCCAAGGTGTGATTTCTGAAAGCTGTGAAATGGCATTTACAAATGGAAATGCATAACAATGTACAGCAGTTCCACACAGAAGAATCCTTAACATGACTACCCTGAACATTTCATATCAAAAGTTTGCACACTGGAAAAGTTATAACATTTGTACAATAATCTCTAAGTTGAAATGTGCAAATGGACTATTTTTATTAAAATAAACTACAAAGCATATAATTATCATACTTAAAACTACTACAGAAATAGTAGAACTTACAATAAACCAATGTAGTCATATAAGTATGTTATAAGTGTGGTATAAATCTGGTATAAGTATAGTATACATATAAGTTTGCTATGAGAATAAGTCTGGCATACGTATAAGTATGATATAAGTGTAAGTATGGTATAAGTCTGTAAGTATGGTATAAGTATAGTATATGTATAAGTATACTATAAGTATGCTATAACTATAAGTCTGGTATACGTATAAGTATGATATAAGCATAAGTATAGTATAATATAAGTATGGTATAAGTAAGTATGCTATAAATATGATATTAAGTAGAGGATCATATAAGTATAAATATATTTTGATACTTGTTGGTGTGCATGATGCAGATACTGCTGCTGGCCTCAGGACCTTAAGACATACAAAGAGATCCAACTATAAATCACAACTAATATATGAGACTATATATAAAATATGTGTTTTTATGATGTCTCAGGACAGTACCTTACTATGACTTTGAATGAGTCAAGTATTGCAATTCTCACACACAAACACACACGCGCGTGTGCACACACACACACACACACACACACACACACACACACACACACACACACACACACATGCAGCTTCATTCATGCCCTTACAAACATTTACATACACATTCATGCACACACATATGCACACTGACCCACACTCACACCCCTTCATCTTAGCTGAACTTAACTGCACTATGACTGTTTCTATAGGAGTGAAATGGTGTCCCCCATCATTTGGTGGGGTTTACTTTTTGACCTATGGAAAGTTGTTATTCTAAATGGGATACCTAGAATTGTGGTGCTTATACACACTATTTACAAGCAGTTATATTTGACTGATATGAAGTGAAGAGTAACTAAAACAGCAGAAGAATATATACATACATACATACATACATACAAATATTTCGAGCACAAGCATTAATGCCCTTCTAACTTGGGGAGCAAAGATGAAAAATCTCACCCCTGGGGTTACACAAAAGAAAGTTGAGAGATTAAGTAGGGCTGTCATATGCACTGATGACCTATGTGAGCATATCTGCTTTCTTTGGATGGCACTTATCATCAGCAGCAGGAGCTGGAGTAGCAACAGAAACACTTTTGTTGCTAAATATATAAATATATGCTTGTGTGCAATAAATGTCATGACAATCTGATACCGAGTGAGAAAAGTTAGTAATCAATTTCTTTATCCATGTACCTTTCCATTTTACCTAAAAGTATTTACTTTGCATTTCTTTCTAGGTTGCATAATTTGGAATATAATTTATTTTTTTCTGCAGAAAAGCTGGGCAAAATTCTCCCTAAGCAAAAATTTCCCTAATCATCTAATCATAACTTAATGAGCATAAAACATTTCATTTTTCAAATTACAACTCCTAAAGTTTTAATCAAAAACATTTAACAGGGTGTCATCCCGTTTTTATCAATGACCATCTAATTGATAGCCATTTTTTCAATTGCTACTTACTGAATTACTTATTGGTTGAGAGTATGCACCTATAGGTCATCATTGCAGTGTATCTGCTTCTGCTTTTATTTGTTTCTTAATGTAAAAGAGATGTGTAAGATCTACTTTAACAATGGGTGTGTGTATTGATGGATTTTGTGGTGCTGAGTGAGTGATCGAATGAAGCAGGTTTTGTGAGTTTTTTGTGTTTCTTGGTTGTTTCTGAGTGTTAGACTAAGTTGACTGAGAAAGTGTAAGAGCATGACAGTGAGTTGATCTGTTAGTGAGTAGTGTACAAGTGTGTGCGTGTGTGTGCGTGTGCTTGTGCGTGTGTGTTTGTGTATGAATGTGTCTGTGTGAGTCTATGTGTGTGATGTCAACTTTGCATGCAACTTTGGAGGTCAACTTTTGAGACATTCTAGCATAAATGCATTATTACAGGCCTTGAAAACCAAAACTACCTTGCCCCAGGTCTTCTTTATTAAAGGGACAACAGATGTTAAGCTTTCAGACTTTCATTATATGCTGGGGTTTTAATATCATCAGCATGTCCCATCTTATGTTGCAGCTATTACATAATAGTGCACTTGCTTCTAATCCTCAGTAATCAAGTGGGTCAAGCCCTTAAACTTGGAAATATTGGGCTTACTACTTCTTCTTTTCTAGATTTAATAAATCTACTTATGTACCCAGATCCCCAATTTCTGAGGTTATACATGTTTTACAAATGGAAATCCATCATCTAGGACCAACTTCCAGTCCTTAAATTCAGGTTGCATTTCTGTGTTTGCATATAGCAATGGGTACTGATTTTTCATTATACAAAACTCATGCACATTGTTTTCTTAGCATTAATACCACTCTCTTGCCACTAGCACAGGAGCATAAAACCTGCAGTTTGCAATGCAATCTGAAGACATCATCAATACTACACATCATTTTCCTAACTTTATATCATTGTAGATGTAATAAAATCCGATTACCAAAAAATTACATCACTTCAGTAAAGACTAAATAAATAAGTTCTTAAGCCTGAGCCTTGAAGTACTTCCTACATGGCAGTAACCCAGTCTGATCTAGAATGTTCTACCTCAACAGTCCAATACTTTGTCAAAAGCCAGCTTTTGATCCATGACACAAGAAGGACATTTAAATTCAGGATAATAAACTTGGCAATCAGGATCCTGTAATTTATGGAGATGAAGATGATGGACTGTGAAAAGTCTATACAGATAACATGCTTCATATGTTTACTCAAAGACTGTTATTATGTTAATATAAAAACAAAAGTTACAATTCGTGATAGACCCATTGATTGTATAAACCCCACTGCCTTTTGGTTCATCTTACAACCCACTTAACATTAATCCATGGTATGATCCCCAAAGGACAACAGGTACTCTATTCTGTAGCTGGGTGCCTGACATCTGGCAGACTTATTTTTATAAATACTTTAAATGACAGCTTACATCTGAAGTAGTTCTACTTCATTTGTCTTCAACCTGTGGGTACCAGGTCCGTATGGGATCCGAGCCGGCAAATTCACTAGCATCTACTTTGAGCTCCAAGCTCCTCCCCTTACCCATAATACACTTCCACTACCTTCCAACCCCCAGATCTCATTTGCCATGGCTTGCCTGAAGCATCGTGATCTCCTGATCTTCGAGTTAGTGAGTGGGTTAATTGCTTGTTAAGCAGTTTTAGCCTTAAATTTTGAGTGTTAGTAGATTAGTGTAGGATCCCTCTCCTCCTCCCCTTGCTGGTACATCGTGTGTTAAGGTTTTTCTTGTAGTTTGTTAGAGTGTGTTGCTTCCCCTCCTCCCTCAGTTTTCTGAGTGCCTTGAGTGTGTGGTGAGTGGGTCTGAGTGGGAAATAAGTATTTTTTTCTCTTTTTTCCTTCTCTTGTGTGTGTGCCTTTTTCTTCTGTAGAGACATGGCTGACCCCAAGCCTGTCTTCAAGAGGTGCACTGAGTGTGTTACCAGCCGATGGCCACACTCTTTGCGTTATGTGCTTGGGCGTAGCATATTTGAGTAACGACTGTACTATTTGTGCAGGTTTTAACCCATGCACTATTAAAGATAGGAAGGCTAAGATGGCCCGGAAAGGCCTTTTACCCACTTCTGAGGCAGCTGCCTCTTCCACTGCTTCATTCACAGCAGCTGCTGTGGCAGCCTCTCCTTCATCTCTTGCCTTTTATTCTCCTCCCTCCCAGGCTGAGATTCAACCTCCCATTTCTAAGCCTGTGGAAGTGGAGTGCAGAAGGGGCAGAGAGAAGGAGAGAGAGCATAATAGAGAGAGAGTGCATAAAGTAGAGAAATGCAAGAGGTTTCTGGACCTTTCTTCTACTCCTGCTAAAAGTCAGGATAGGATCCGTGACTCCCCTTGGCTCTGATCTCCAAGATTTTCCCCAGAGCCAGAGGAGACACGACCACCATCTAGGGCCTCAGTTCCATAACCTGCCAGGTCAGAGTCCGTGGCCTTGTTGAGATCCACCCAAAGCTTATCTGAAGTTGACATGGATAAAATGATGAGGAGGTTCATTTGAACTCAGATCCAGATGGAAGTCTTGCCAGCCCCCTCCCCCTCTGAAGGGGGGAGCTCACTTCCTTTTTTCACACCAATTTCTCCTTCTCTGATCCATCCACCGGGTTCAGAGTACTCAGATCTGAGGATGGCCTTAGTCAGGGGGTCGGCGCCGGCAGTACCTGTCTCCTCGATGCTGGCAGCTGCCTGGAGTATGTCGGATCCGACCAGTTCAGATTTGAGTGGCTCTCTGAGCCAGAGCCTCAGTGTCAGCTCTGAGGGATCAGAACATTTTTCATCGTCTCCGGCATTGTTGGGTCAAGTTCCCCCTTCGGAGCTCCGTCCACTTTGGGCCTGGCTCTGATTCTCACATCAGATCCGGGGAGAGTGGTTTCCTTAATAGTACCATAGGAGGCTCGTTCTCCCTCGGTGTTTGACGTGGTAGAAAGGGTTCTCTTCACTGGATCGAGACCCTTGACTATTTCCTTGGATTCCGCCCTGACTCCCTCAGCTCTGTCTACAAATCCCATCATTTCCCCAGAGGGACAGCCCATGCTCGAGGACCCCCAGGTGGTTCCCCCTGAGGAACAAGTGGCTTGCGAGTTTCTCCAGGAGAGCCCCACCGGAGACGTGCCTTGCAAGCTTACGTGTAAGAGGAGGCACTTGGACTCCCCCTGAGTCTCTCACCAAGGACACAGATTTGGATGATGGGGAAGGTTCCCCCAGGTCACCTCTCGAGGATGTCTCTTTTGGAGACATCATGGAAATCCTACACCAGCAAAGAGGTTGGTCAGCCCCCAAACCTTGTTCTGATGAATGCGTGTTCCTGGAGGCTTTCGGCATGGGCCCATCTACTTCCTGGGTGTCCCCTTCCACAGATCCCATGGTGGACCTGGTCACCTCATGGGCCTGGAAGGAGCCGGACACCATGGAACCTATCCCAAAACATCCAGATAATATCTTGAGTCCACTTTCAGATAGGCCAGTGTGGAACAAGGGATCCCCCATAGATGCTATGGTGGTAGCAACAACCACTAAAAAGGATCTAGCCCAAGAGAGTTCCTTGGTTCATCCCCCCAACCAAGAGTCTCAGATGATGGACCACTTAGGGAAGTGGGTTTATGTGTCACTGACCATTTCCATCAGGGCGCTGAAATACCTAGTCCATATCATGAGACTACAGCATGACCTGGTCAAGGAACTGGCTGAGTCTCCCCTAAGCCCATGTCGCATGAGGACAGAGACAAGTTCTCCGCGAGGATGGCCACTTTAAAAGCGGTCTCCAATACGTCCATTCACATTCCACCAAAGGAATGGCTAGGGTGGCTGGGTCTGGCGTACCCATGAGGTGCAACACCTGGCTCAGACTATGTCAGTTTTCAGAACCTTTCAAGGCGTCTTTTGCCAACGCCCCTTATAATGGCTCTACTCTTTTTGGTAAGAACATCAAAGAGACTTTGGGTCAGAGTGAGAAAGATGAGAAGACACTGTCTGCTATCGGAATCCGCTTCAAAACCCTCAAAGATCCTTTTCCTGGAATCAGAGAGGGTAAAAGAAGATGCGGTTCTGGAAGTCACAGTATTCCTGGGACACTCAAGGCTCTTCTTCCCCCAGAGGTAGAGGGGGACAGGATAGTTGACAGCCCAGAGGCAGAGGGGGTCCGAGGAATTGTGGGCCTCGAGAACCTTTCTCAGACAGGACCAGAAAGCAACCCTGAGGGGTTACCCGACTGCTCTACTCTGGAGGAAGTCAGAGGTTGATTGTCGTTGCACCTGGCAGCATGGGAATCCATAACATCAGATCGCTGGGTACTTCAGATCATATCAAGAGGATACTCTATCCCCTTTGTGGTTCCTCCAAAACCTCCCAAACACCTCCTGGATGTACTTCCCATGCAAAGTGAGGCAGCAGCACTGGAAATCTTCAAGCTGTTAGAGAAATGAGCCATCAAACCTGTCCACCCAGATCAGTCCAGATCAGGCATCTACTCCAGGTTCTTTTTGGTGCCAAAGAAAACGAGGGACTTAAGGCTCATTCTGGACCTATCTAACCTGAACCTGTCAGTTGCCAAAGAAAAATTCCGGATGGTCACATTACAGTCCATCATGCTGTACCTGCAAGAGAGCAACTGGATGTGCTCGTAAGATGTCCAGGATGCCTACTATCACATAAAGATGCACAGAAACTCCAGGAGGTTCCTCCACTTATGGCTATGAGTCAATCATTACCAGTTTTGAGCCCTACCCGTTGATCTCACCACAGCCCACATGGTGTTCTCCAAAGTGATGGTGGTAGTAACGGCTCACCTGAGGCTTCAAGGGATTCAGGTCTACCTGTACCTGGGCGATTGGCTTCTCATTGGTCCCACTAGGCATCTACTTTCTCAAACCAGGGATTATTCCTTAAAGCTTGCTCTTCACTTGGGGATTACAATCAACACATCAAAATCACTCCTAGATCCTGTCCAGGTGATAGACTACATTGGGGCACATATAGACACACTACAGTGAAAAATCTTCCTGACCACAGAGATAGTGCAAAACCTGAGGATGCATGTTTCCCTTATCTACCGTTCTCATCTTCCCTTGGCAGAATCAGTGCTGAGGGCCCTAGGTTCTATGGCAGCAACCATAATGCTTCTTCTGTGCACCCACTTACAAATGTGAGTACTACAGTGGACTCTAGTGGTGCAACAGTCCCTGTTGGATCTTCCATTATCGTAGCCAATACACCTCAGTTGAGTCTGCAGGTCATCCCTTCTGTGGTGGATGTACTCTCCGGAAATGTTGGAGGGATGACCTTTTGTTCCAGCCCCTGTCCAAGCCACAGTGACCATGGATGCCTCCCATCTTGGGTGGGGGGGGCATAGTTTGGGCAGGACAGTCCAAGGCCTGTGGTCCCTTGTAGAAACCAGTTTGCATATAAACGTTCTGGAGATGAGGGCAGTCCTATTGGCATTGCAGGCCCTTCATGCCTTTCTTCCTCAGGAAACCATTGCAATTCAATCAGACATGTCAGTGGTCTGGTATGTCAACAAACAGGGAGGGACCAGATCTTACCCCCTTTGTCATGAGGCTATGAGAGTGTGGGAATGGGCAATCTCCACCATTCTCTTTCTCATAGTAATGCACATTCTGGGATGGTCCAACATTCTAGCGGACAGGTTAAGTCAGACTATTCTGATGCCTTATGAGTGGTCTCCAAATCATTCAGTAGCAGAGCAGATCTTTCTGGAGTGAGATCAGCCTTTCTGTAATCTCTTCACATCTTCTTCTGAGAAGTGCTGTGAGTTCTTCGCTCTGAGCGCCCAGTTGGGGGAGTCTCCCAGAGATGTTCTAGTCCATGCTTGGCCTCCCGGTCTTCTGCATGCTTACCCTCCAGTACATCTTATTCTGAGGTTTCTACAGAAAGCTTGTCAACTGGGGAGCAAAGTGATCCTCATTGCCCTGTTTTGGCCTCAACAGGTACGGTCTCCCTTCCTTTGCTCTCATCTTCTGGCTTTGCCTTGGATCTTGAATCCCATTCAGGATTTTATTTCACACCCCTTGGGGGTTCCTCATCTGAACCTGGACAGTTTGAAGCTCACGACGTGACTGCTCCAGTTCCCCTGATTGCTAGGACTCCTGGATTATCCTCTTCCTTCAGGTCTATTCTGGTGGCACTTCATAAGTCTTCCACCAGGAAGATTTACCGCAGCAAATGGAAACGTTTTTCCTGTTGGGCTTCTCAAAGGAGTTCAGATCCTTTCACGGCTTCTATTTCTGCCATTCACGACTTTCTAGCCAATATTTTTCAACAAGCAGCAAGCTCTTCTACTATCAAAGTTCAATTAACTGCCATCTCTCATTTTCACGTGGGTGACAATTCTGCCTCTTTGGCCTCTTCCAGACTGTGTAAAGCCTTTATTAAAGGTACTTTTCTAATACGCCTTCTGGTCAAGGATCCTGTTCCTCCATGGGACCTTAATATGGTTCTTCAAGCTTTGGTTGCTCCACCATTTGAACCTGCTGCAACCACAGATCTTAAGTTTTTGTCTTGGAAAACAATATTTCTAGTCGCTATCACCTCTGCTAAAAGGGTCTCAGAACTGCAAGCTTTGTCTATTAAAGTTCCATATATGATTTTCCATAACGATAGGATTTCCCTTCGGACCAATCCGTCCTTTCTTCCCAAGGTTGCATCACAAGTTAACATCAATCAGACCATTAACTTACCTGTTTTCTTCCCAAATTTTGCTAACAAAATGGAATACGGACTCCACTTGTTGGATGTTCATAGACAGTTATGATTTTATTTACACAGGACTAAAAACTTACGTTTATCTGATGAATTGTTTGTGTCCTTCTCTAAACCCTTTTTGGGTAAACCTATCTCCTAGGTCACTATTTCTAGGTGGATTTCCTTGTGCATCCTTCAGGTCTATAAGAATAAAGGTTTGTCTCCTCCGGGTCAGGAGAAAGCTCATTCCACTAGGTCAATGGCTACTTCTGCGGACTTTTGGTCTAGAGTCTCATTGGATGACATTTGTTCTGCAGCTACCTGGTCCTCATCTCATACCTTTATCTCTCACTACAAATTGGATTTGACTTCTAGAAGGAGACCATCCTTTGGTTCCGCGGTGCTCCGGAATATCCTTCCATGAGGGCCACCCAGGAGTTTAGTAGCAGGGGACTCTGTCCCACAGGTTGAAGACCAAATGAAGTAAACTACTTCAGATAAAGAAGTTATGTACTCACCACAACATTCCATCTGAGTAGTTCTACTTCATTTGTCTTCAACTGACCCTCCCTCCTTCCCCCTGACCTTATCATATGAACAGCCTGTTGGCTGCAGTTTTAGGTCATAAAGTATTCTTTCAGGTCAGGTTCTCAGAATAAGTGGCAGCAAACTCGATCTGGAGGTTGGAAGGTAGTGGAGGTGTATTAAGGGTAAGGGGACGAGCTTGGAGCTCAGAGCAGCTGCTAGTGAATATGCCGGCTTGGATCTGATATGGATCTGGTACCCACAGGTTGAAGACAAATGAAGTAGAACTACTCAGATGGAACATTATGGTGAGTACATAACTTCTTATTTTATAAATACTTTTAAATATATCTGTTCTACAGTCTATAATCTCATAACCTCTATTAATGTTAACTATGTTACAGCTTTCAAAAGGTTTTGCAATTTTGTTTGTAAGGTTCTTTAACTCACATTGGTAATACCACCATATCTAACAGCCTTGTTGATTTTAAGGATTTTTGTATATTCAAAGTATCACATACCTTCAGAGGTACTGCAGGTTTATTTTTTCTATAAGTGTTTTGACCGAAACATATGCTTAGTTTAAGATTATACATAAAAAATCATTTCCTTATGTACACCTAGCAGATAACATATTTTGTCACATATTATTCAATGGTTGCTAAGTCAGAGTGCATTGAATTCAATGCTTTGTTTGCTTCCTATTTCATAACTTGGCCCCATTGCTTTAATTTTCATGCAGAGATACAGAACGGAAAACATGTCACTTATTGCAACACCTTCCCCAGGATTTAATAAAATCCATGTAAGCACAGTGTATAGCCTACAAAGAATGTTACCATGTCGGTGTACATTGTTCCCCCTCGGCAGTGCACCATGCATATTAATGATGGTGCATTACTGAGGGAGAGGTGAAGAACACAGTTATTGAATCAGTGCAGGGTGTGGTATAGTGATAACTGTGTCTGCAGGGGAATAAGGGACTCCCTGCACTGTGGTAGTGTTTTATTATTATTTAATTAAAAAAAAAAAAAAAAAAAAAAAGCATGTTTGCATGGTACGGCATGGAGAGCAGCAATGCAAATCTGCACCCACAGACAAGACAGCAGACACCTGTCAGTCATCTAAAAATAGAAACTGGATGTTACTAATTATTTATTTAAACGTGATGTTTAAGCATATTTAAGCATATTTGCATGTCACAGCATGGAACTCAGCACTGCTTATATGTAGTTCAGTGGTATATGTGAAGGCACAGCGGATTTCTTAATATCCATGCAGCTAAATGGGTAGAGTGATGGCTTCATGTGCAGTAGGTCCAATGTTTGAATACATGGAAGGGAAATTAGTATATAATGTTAGTATACAAATTTTGCAGACTAATTTAACATATGGCTCTGCTGCGCTCTAAGCTCTGTTGAGACCTGCTGAAACCTGCTAAGAGCCGCATAACTATGATAATGGCTGCCAATGTTCATGAGCTGCTTGGCTCTGCTTGGCTGGTTTGTGCACTCTTAAGCTCTGCTAAGACTATGGTTCTGCAAGTTTTCGGGCTTATAAGCTCAGCTGCCCTGGTTAGCGAGGTGCTAAGTGATGTGACACTTTTTTGAATGTCACTCAATGACATGTAGAGGTTGAAAAAAACCTATGTTAAGCCCAACAGGTGGGAATACAGCAGAATCTATTGGAATTATTCCTCTAATGGGTGCTATGGCTGTTGTTGGTAAATGTCTGTGCTTTCAGGCACAGCGTTAGGGCATTCTGAAGTTCAGGGTCATGGTTGGAGTCCTAGTTAAAAGACATGAAGAGCAGCTGCTGCAGGGAGGTTTCCAGGGCTCAGAGTGTAAGGCAGAGGCCTAGGACTGGCTGGCCAGAGAACTCACCAGTGTTGCTGGTATCTCCTGCACAGGTGAGCAGTGTCATAACCACCATGACAACCTGAAATGAGGAAAAGGGGAATTCCTGGAAAACTGGGTTCAAAAAGCTCGGGCATGGAATGCCCCACAAGTGTGTAAGTAATTTTATCTCTGCACCCCCACACCCCTTGCTACTTAAATATATAAACTCTGAGATCGTACTTCACTACACTAAAATAGTTATGTTGTAGTATAACAAGTTAGAAGGGAACATGACTAAGGTTACAAAATCAGTCATGAATGACATAATGGTATGTTTATAATTTTGTTCTGTAGAGTGTGATCTCAGAGTTGAGTTGTTTGGCTTCTGCTACATACCTACAATCAACTGCATTACTAGATGAGTTAAGTACAAACTTGCATTGTTAAAGATTGTACTGCATTTTATTCTATTTTTCTGTGTATTTAATTGTTTCATTGCTCTGTGTCTCTCTGTAGTTATTTATTTTTCTATTTAATTGTTTCATAGAATACTGTGGTCTCTCTCTGTCTCCACAGTTAATGGGGGTTATTGTGTTTCACTTCATTGATATTCAGTGTTAAACTCTTAGCCTAGAGGGTTTCCCTGTATTTATAAGTGTTAGTCACACATCTTTGAATGTATTACTGCTCAATATCTGAGTTGTTTGGCTTTTGCTGCATACCTACAATCAACTGCATTACTAGCTGAGTTAAGTACAAACTTGCAGTGTTAAAGATTATACTGCATTTTATTTTATTTTTCTGTGTATTTAATTGTTTATTTGGTCTGTGGCTCTCTGTAGTTATTTATTTTTCTATTTAATTGTTTCATAGAACACTGTGGTCTCTGTATATCTCTGCAGTTAGTGGGGGCTATTGTGTTTCCCTTCATTGATATTCAGTGTTAAACTCTTAGCCTAGAGGGTTTTCCTGTATTTATAAGTGTTAGTCACATATCTTTGAATGCATTATTGCTCAATATCTGAGTTGTCTGGCTTCAGCTACATACCTACAATCAACTGCATTACTAGCTGAGTTAAGTACAAACTTGCAGTGTTAAAGATTGTACTGCATTTTATTTAATTTTTCTGTGTATTTGTTTCATTGGTCTGTGTCTCTCAATGGTTATTTATTTTTCTATTTAATTCTTTCATAGAATACCGTGGTCCCCCTCTGTCTCTGCAGTTAGTGGGGCTGTTGTTTCACTTCACTGATATTCAGTGTTAAACTCTTAGCCTAGAGCGTTTCTCTGTATTTATAAGTGTTAGTCACATATCTTTGAATGTATTACTGCTCAATATCTGAGCTGTTTGGCTTCTGTTGCATACCTACAATCAACTGCGTTACTAGCTGAGTTAAGTACAAACTTGCAGTGTTAAAGATTATACTGCATTTTGTTTTATTTTTCTGTGTATTTAATTGTTTATTTGGTCTGTGTCTCTCTGTATTTATTTATTTTTCTATTTAATTGTTTCATATAACACTGTGGTCTCTCTCTGTCTCTGTAGTTAGTGGGGGCTATTGTGTTTCCCTTCATTGATATTCTGTGTTAAACTCTTAGCCTAGAGGGTTTTCCTGTATTTATAAGTGTTAGTCACATATCTTTGAATGTATTATTGCTCAATATCTGAGTTGTTTGGCTTCAGCTACATACCTACAATCAAATGCATTACTAGCTGAGTTAAGTACAAACTTGCAGTGTTAAAGATTGTACTGCATTTTATTTTATTTTTTTGTGTATTTAATTGTTTCATTAGTCTGTGTCTCTCAATAGTTATTTATTTTTCTATTTAATTCTTTCAAAGAATACTGTGGTCTCACTCTGTCTCTGCAGTTAGTGGGGACTGTTGTTTCACTTCACTGATATTCAGTGTTAAACTCTTAGCCTAGAGGGGTTTCCCTGTATTTATCAGTGTTAGGCACATATCTTTGAATTTATTACTGCTCAATATCTGAGTTGTTTGGCTAGTGCTACATATTTACAATCAACTGCATTACTAGCTGAGTTAAGTACAAACTTGCAGTGTTAAAGATTGTACTGCATTTTATTTTTCTGTGTATTTAATTGTTTCATTGGTCTGTGTCTATCTATAGTTATTTATTTTTCTATTTAATGTTTCATGAATTACTGTGGTCTCTCTCTCTGTCTCTGCAGTTAGTGGGGGTTATTGTGTTTCACTTCATTGATATTCAGTGTTAAACTCTTAGCCTAGAGGGTTTCCCTGTTTTATAAGCATTAGTCATATATATTTGAATTTATTACTGCTCAATATCTGAGTTGTTGGCTTCTGCTACATGCCTACAATCAACTGCATTACTAGCTGAGTTAAGTACAAACTTGCAGTGTTAATGATTGTACTGCATTTTATTTTATTTTTCTGTGTATTTAATTGTTTCATTGGTCTGTGCCTCTCTGTAGCTAATTATTTTTCTATTTAATTGTTTCATACAATACTGTGGTCTCTCTCTGTCTCTGCAGTTATTGGGGGCTATTGTGTTTCACTTGATTGATTTTCAGTGTTAAACTCTTAGCCTAGAGGGTTTCCCTACATTTGTAAGTGTTAGTCACACATCTTTGAATTTATTACTGCTCAATATCTGAGTTATTTGGCTTGTGCTACATATCTACAATCAACTGCATTACTAGCTGAGTTAAGTACAAAGTTGCAGTGTTAAAGATTGTACTGCATTTTATTTTATTTTTCTGTGTATTTAATTGTTTCATTGGTCTGTGTCTCGCTGTAGTTATTTATTTTTCTATTTAATTGTTTCATAGAACATTGTGGTCTCTCTCTGTCTCTGCAGTTAGTGGGGGCTATTGTGTTTCCCTTCACTGATATTCAGTGTTAAACGCTTAGCCTGGAAGGTTTTCTTGTATTGATAAGTGTTAGTCACATATCTTTGACTGTATTACTGCTCAATATCTGAGTTATTTGGCTTCAGCTACATACCTACAATCAACTGCATTACTAGTTGAGTTAAGTACAAACTTGCAGTGTTAAGGATTGTACTGCATTTTATTTAAATGTTCTGTGTATGTATTTGTTTCATTGGTCTGTGTCTCTCTGTAATTATTTATTTTTCTATTTAATTGTTTCATAGAATACTGTGGTCTCTCTCTGTCTCTGCAATTAGTGGGAGCTATTGTGTTTCACTTGATTGATATTCAGTGTTAAACTCTTAGCCTAGAGGGCTTCCCTGCATTTATAAGTGTTAGTCACATATCTTTGAATTTATTACTGCTCAATATCTGAGTTGTTTGGCTAGTGCTACATATCTACAATCAACTGCATTGCACTGTTTGCACTTAATTTTAAATCGTTTTTTTCTTAAAACTTGCATATTTTCTGTCCTTGACCTAGCACTCTTGTGTGGGGTCATTTACTGCACTGTTATAACTTGATATTACTTGTGAACCTCTGCTATCTCTGTAAAAAACCAAAAAAAATCTTGCTTTTTTCCCACTTTTCTGAGAGTTAAAAAAGTTCAGTTACAGGCTTGCTGTTCCTGAACTGTTTGAAAGTTTCTGTGAGGCCATTTTTGCTTGGGCTGAAGGAGGGTCTCTCTGTTCATCAGTGGCAGTGACTAACATTGAGCAGCTTCCCTGCCCCCCGTAGAGGTGGTTACTGACTTGAAACTGTAGTTTTATTGGCCACTAGGGTTCATTTCCATAACTCCTTCATCTTCCTCTCTTAAAACCTAGTTGCCTCGTGGTTTGAGCGTCATTTCAGGCTTGTTGGCTGTTGGTGAAGCACCCTCCAAGAGGAAAAAATGCTGAGAGAAGAAGGGAGCCACTTTTGAGATTTTAAGTATTTTTTCTCTGTTTATTTGCTAAGTTTTTCTGCATAGCTGCCTAGCTTGAGCATTTTCTGGCTTGTTAAACTTGATTTCTGTATTAGTAGCTGTATTTAGAGCACAACCAAAAGCTGTTTGCTGAATTTCCTGTTTGCACTTAATTTTAAATCGTTTTTTCTTAAAACTTGCATATTTTCTGTCCTTGACCTAGCACTCTTGTGTGGGGTCATTTACTGCACTGTTATAACTTGATATTACTTGTGAACCTCTGCTATCTCTGTAAAAACAAAAACAAAAAAAGTCTTGCTTTTTCCCACTTTTCTGAGAGTTAAAAAGTTCAGTTACAGGCTTGCTGTTCCTGAACTGTTTGAAAGTTTCTGTGAGGCCATTTTTGCTTGGGCTGAAGGAGGGTCCCTCTGTTCATCAGTGGCAGTGACTAACATTGAGCAGCTTCCTGCCCCCGTAGAGGTGGTTACTGACTTGAAACTGTAGTTTTATTTTCCTTTTGGGTCTATTCCTGCTTCTTTCCAGCCCCTGCTATCAAGCACGCTTTAACGTGCTTTAGCAATTTAGCGGAGTTGCCACTAGAGCAGCATCGGGCAGCAGGTTAAACAAGGTTAAACTCTTTCTGGCTCCAGAAAGTCTGTTCTTCAATTTTTCCCTTAGAACTGCTCTGTTAGGAACCTAAACAGTTTACACCTACGCTAAAAGTGCAGCACTTGTTCCAAATAGCTTTTTCTTCTCAAAAGCTCAGCACTTGTCTTATAAGCATATCCCTTGTCTTATAAGCATTCTCTTTGCAGGTCAAGCACTCCTATATTATACAAATCTCTCACTAGCAAAACCCCCAGGAGTGCCCACTTCCTGCTAAGCCCACTACTTTTCTGTCTCATACCAACTCATAATTCTTTCTAGCATGTCAAGGGTCAGATGCTGGCGTCCTCTCCTGCCCATTTGGTGAATCTGGGAATTCTGAGACAATGTTACAATTGCCTCATGTACACGGACAACCATCTCCTCCTCCCATGCAACACTAACACTTGTGAGAGATGCAGCTATTTAGCCAGACTGGAGGCTGAGCTCTCTCAACTCAGGACTGGCAAGTCCAGGCAGGAGGAGAAGGCAACTACACACACCACAATACCAGTCTCACATAACTCAACCACACCACTGAATCAAACACATAAACACACTAAGACATACTCGAGGCTCTGAGTAAAATTTACCTAAACAGCAGAGGCCTCCAAAGCAGACACCCAAGCAACTGCAAACTCAATACACCACACAAACAACACATAAACAACAAAATCAGCGTGCAAAGCAGTCACTGCCCTTAAGGCCAAATACAACACCAAACATACTTGTCATAGGTGACTCCATAGTCAGACACACTGACGTCCCGCTCACCAGACTGAGTAAGGAGAAGGTCACAGTAAGCTGCCTGTCAGGCGCTAGAATCCGCCACATAACACAAGCACTCAGGTCTCTCAACAGCAGGTACAAGTACGACTCAGTCATTGTCCATGCTGGTGTCAACGACCTGAGACGTACCTCCTTGGACTACATGAAAAGAGACATTGAGGAGCTCTCTGATTATGTAGCCCAGGCAGGTATGACCCTGACCTTGAGCAGTATCCTACCTTCACCTAGAATGATGCCACAATACAGTGATAAGATGATCAGCTTTAATAATTGGCTTAAATTCTGGTGTCATTCAAAGGGGATCCAATGTCTGTCTGCCTGGGATGACATGCTGGACAAGCCACGCTGCTTCGCAAAGGGACGGCTTGCACCTGTCACCCCTAGGCTTCCGGATATTGGCAAAGGCTCTTGCCACCCCCATAGTGCCTTTTTTACGCAAGGCTCAAATTCTAAACCTACCACCCTAGAACACAAAAAAGTAAAAAACTAAGGGTAATGCTGCTCAATGCCAGAAGTCTCAATCTCAAGATGCACGCACTCGAGGCCCTTCTCAGTATGGAGAACATCGATGTCTGTGCTTTGACAGAAACCTGGGTCAAGGCTCCTGAGAGCACCCCAGCACTAGCAGGTTTCACCTCATATCATGCGTTCCGGCCCCAAAATCCGGACAACACCAAGAAAAGAGGGGGGGTGTCCATATTCATAAAGGACACACACATCTCAAGGTTGGTGGCAACGCACGATGCATCGGAGACCATCCAGGTGCAATTAACCATAGGCAAGACTGCTCTGCAATTTGTAGCATGTTACAGGCCACCCTCTCAAACTCAGGAACCTCACATGGCCTTCCTGAAAACAATGGAGGGGATAAATGTATCTCCAAACACCATCATACTAGGTGACTTCAACTACCCTAATATAGACTGGGAACACTACTCAAGCCCAAACACTCTAGCCCAAAGGTTCCTGGAGTTCATAAACTCAAATGCCATGGAACAACTAGTCACCATCCCCACAAGAGGAGAAAACATACTTGATCTCATCATCACGAACATGGGATCACAATGTTCAACACCGAAGTATACCCCTCACTGGTGAGATCAGATCATAAACTAATCTCGCTGGAGGTCCTCATCCCGCCCCACCTGAAACAAAAAGACCACAGTGAAAAACTTCTCAAAAGCCGACTTCACACTTCTAAAAACTAGTGTGGTCTCCTTTAAGGCCCCTGAGCCAGTGGTAAACATTACTCAAACCGCTGAATCACTTACAAATGCCTTCTACCAGCACCTACAGGACTGCATGGATCAGGCAATCCCAAACAAAACTAAGACTCTTTGTACCAAAGGCAAGCGTCCAGTCTGGTGGACCCCAGCCATAAACAAGCTCTACAACAAAAGGAGGAAGCTACTACAAGATAGAGCAAAATCCTTGAAAGGTAAGACACCTTTGATCATTATAAGTAAAAAACTAAGAGCTCTCATAAAATCATCCAAGGCAAATTTTGAGAGAAAAATCGCCAAGGATTCAAAAGACAATCATAAGGCCTTCTTTAGCTATGTTAGAAACCTAGGAGGAAACTCCCAGATATGCTCAGAATTAGTTCAAAATGATGTGAAGATTACTGAACCTACACACATTGCCAACATACTGGCTGACAGGTTCAGTGCAAACTTCTCCCCTCCCCAAAAGGAGAGATATCTATACCAGAGGATTGTAGCCCCAAACATCTCCAACGCCCAGGTGAGAACTGCTCTCTCCAAAGCAAAAAACACAGCATCCATGGGACCGGATGGTGTCCCCGGCTGTGTGCTCCATGAACTCAATGAGGAATTAAACCCGCAGTTAGGACAGCTGTTTAATCTTAGCCTCACCTCAGGATACGTACCCAAGGAGTGGCGCACGGCGACTGTGGTCCCACTTCACAAGGGCGGTGCCTCCACCGACCCTGGAAATTACCGTCCCATTAGCTTGACAAGCCTTATCTGCAAAGCCATGGAGAGGATCATAATCTAACTCATAAATAAAGACATAGGGAACTTGCAGACTTTGGATCCAACCCAGTTTGGCTTTGTCAAAGGCAGATCATGCCTTTTAAACTTGGTTGACTTTTTCGAGACAGTCACCAAGGCCATTGATGAGGGAAAGGCAGTCCATACAGCCTACCTTGACCTGGCAAAGGCCTTCGACACAATACCCCACTCAGGTATCATCAAAAAACTCATCAGCTTGAATGTAAACCCATACATCACAAGATGGGTTGCAAACTGGCTAAGTGACAGAACCCACAGGGTCAGAGTTGCTGGAGCCATGTCAGACTCAAAGCCTGTCACAAGTGGTGTCCCACAGGGCTCAGTCCTGGGTCCACATTTGTTCGGCATCTACTTTTCTGAAGTACAAGCAAACACAGGAGGGTTATGGCTGACAAAGTTTGCAGATGACTGCAAACTGGGCGCCATAGTCGAAAACACATCTGACACAGATATCCTTCAGAAGGGCCTCACAGAAATGGATAACTGGTGCCAGAGCCATGTCCTAAAGTTAAATGCCAAGAAATGCATAGTCATACCCTTCGGGAAAAACAGGGTTACCCCTAGCTACCATATAGGTGGCAATCCACTGAGCACAGAAGAAGTCATCAGGGATCTGGGGACCCAGGTTGACAGTAGCCTTTCGTTTGACACTCATGTTGCTAAAGTAGTTAGGAAAACCTTCTACATTGCCCACCTGATCATGAAGGGATTCACATCTAGATCAAGGGAGGTCATCGCCACCCTGTACTCATCACTCATTAGACCTATGATTGAGTACAATGCCCCATTCGGAATGTATCTGACCAGACACCTGCAGCAGATGGAAAGGCCCCAAAAGTTCCTCACCAAAAGGATAAAGGGTCTCAAAATATGTCTTATGCTGCCCGACTGAAAGAACTCCAGCTCTATTCAGTCTCATACCGCTTGCTCAGAGGTGACCTGTGCCTGACATATAAGGCCATGTCAAACCCTGATTTGATGAATATGCTTCACCTCAAAAATCTAGATCCCTCAGAACCACAAGGGCGGGAGACTTAAACCTTGACACGGTTATTAATAGAACATGCTGGAGGGACAGATTCATCACCCAGAGACTCCCTATGCTGTGGAACAAAATCCCGGTACATGTGAGGCAGAGCACCTCGCTGGCCTTGTTCAAGAGGAATCTTGACCAATGGATGGGGGATCGCAGATATACCCCAGGGGTTACTTCAGTGTCACTGCTTGACAGAGGCACAGCAAAATAATAGGCATAGTTTTATTCAAACTAAAGGGGTGGCGAAAGCCAAATAACTATGGGCTAGGCTTATAAATGCCCTTGGGCAGATAGCCTAGTATGAACCTATGAACCTATGAACCTATTACTAGCTGAGTTAAGTACAAACTTGCAGTGTTAAAGATTGTCCTGCATTTTATTTTATTTTTCTGTGTATTTAATTGTTTATTTAGTCTGTGTCTCTCTGCAGTTATTTATTTTTCTATTTCATTGTTTCACAGAACACTGTGGTCTCTCTCTGTCTCCGCAGTTAGTGGGTGCTATTGTGTTTCCCTTCATTGATATTCAGTGTTAAACTCTTAGCCTAGAGGGCTTTCCTGTATTTATAAGTGTTTGTCACATATCTTTGAATGTATTACTGCTCAATATCTGAGTTGCTTGGCTTTAGCTACATACCTACAATCAACTGCATTGCTAGCCGAGTTAAGTACCAACTTGCAGTGTTAAAGATTGTACTCCATTTTATTTTATTTTTCTGTGTATTTAATTGTTTCATTGGTCTGTGTCATCTATAGTTATTTATTTTTCTATTTAATTCTTTTATAGAATTGTGTGGTCTCTCTCTGTCTCCGCAGTTAGTGGGCACTGTTGTTTTACTTCACTGATATTCAGTGTTAAACTCTTAGCCTAGAGGATTTCCCTGTATTTATAAGTGTTAGTCACATATCTTTGAATTTATTACTGCTCAATATCTGAGTTGTTTGGCTTGTGCTACATACCTACAATCAACTGCATTACTAGATGAGTTAAGTACAAACTTGCAGTTTTAAAGATTGGACTGCATTTTATTTTATTTTTCTGTGTATTTAATTGTTTCATTGATCTGTGTCTCTCTGTAGTTATTTATTTTTCTATTTAATTGTTTCATGAAATACTGTGGTCTCTCTCTCTCTCTCTCTCTCTCTCTCTGCCTCTGCAGTTAAAGGGGGCTATTGTGTTTCACTTCATTGATATTCAGTGTTAAACTTTTAGCCTAGAGGGTTTCCCTGTATTTATAAGTGTTAGTCACATATATTTGAATTTATTACTGCTCAATATCTGAGTTGTTGGCTTCTGCTACATGCCTACAATCAACTGCATTACTAGCTGAGTTAAGTACAAACTTGCAGTGTTAAAGATTGTACTGCATTTTATTTTATTTTTCTGTGTATTTAATTGTTTCATTGGTCTGTGCCTCTCTGTAGTTATTTATCTTTTCTTTTCAAGTGTTCATAGAATACTGTATTCTCTCTCTGTTTCTGCAGTTAGTTTCCCACCCACCCTTCCTGTTCTTGTTCTGGTATTAATCTTGGTGGCTTTGGAATTGCCTGCCTCTCCTGTAAATTTGTGTTTAAACACTCCTCCTTGCTCTATCTCATTTGCTCAATCAACTGAGTATAGTGAGATCATATTTTGACTTCAGACACTCCTACCAGTCCCATCTGTTCAGCTCTATCCCAGTTCTATTCCAGTCTTGGGTCACTAGCTCATTCTACCTAATACAGAGAGAACATTTGTGAAGGGCAAGCCACTTAGGTCCTTAATTTTGAATTATCTTCTGTATCTCCTTTCTCCCTTTCCACTTTCCAAAAATAAATCTAAACTTGTTTACTGCCTTTCCTGTAACTAGTTTTGTCCAGATACAGATTTGCTGTAACCAGGACTGTTTGTAGCCTTCTGAGCCCCCAAAGCCTTTCTGTGTTTGAGGGAAGCCTTCTAGCTTATCAGTGGGAGTGGTAAGCACTAGGTAGCCTATCTACTACAAGAGTGGTTTCTGGCCCAGAAATTGTAGTTTATTGGCCATTTGGGCAGTTTTTCCATCTCTTTCAACTTTCTGGTTTAAAAGCCTGCATTTGCACTTGTTTCCCACCTTTACTGTAACTAGTCTAGTCCAGATACAGATTTGCTGTATCCAGGACTGCTTGTAAACTTCTGAGCCCCCAAGCCTTTCTGTGCTGGAGGGAAGCCTTCTAGCTTATCAGTGGGAGTGGTAAGCACTAGGTAGCCTATCTACCACAAGATCCAGGTACAGATTCTTAGTTTTAGCACTTGAATTTGCTTATTCATGCTCAGCACTTGTTCAGAACTTGTTATTAGCACTAAATAAGCTACAAATTACTACAGCACTCAACCTTCCTCTTTAACTAAAGGAAAACTGTTTTTGTACTTACTTTCCTCACTTGCTTAGAGAAAAACAACTCTTATACTCACTTTCCTCACTTGTCTAGAGGAAAGTAGTTTTTTATTCAGGCATGTCCAAGGGTCAGCTCCCAGTGTTCTCTCCAGTCTATCTGATGAATCTAGGCCTCTTGACGCAATGTAGGAATTACCTCATCTACACAGACAACCCTCTCTTCCTACCACCCAATACCACAACCTGTGAGAGATGCACTTATCTAGCCAAACTGGAGGTAAAGCTCTCTCCAACCAAGGCTGAACTTGACAGTCAAGAGGAGAAGGTAAACACTTGCACCACACCACACTCATCACATAGCCCCACTAAACCTGCACCACCAAAATCCACACATAGAAACACAAAAACATTCACAGAGGCTCTCAATAATAATCTGTTCAAGCAACAGGGACCTCCAAAGCAGAAATGCAAGCAACCTCCACCACCCAACACAACCCAAATGACACATAGCCCACAAACTCAGTGTGCCAATAAACCACAGCCCATAAGGCAAACCAACGTACCCAACACACTAGTCATAGCTGACTCTATAGTCAGGCACACTGATGTCCCACTCACCAGGCTAAACAAGGAGAAGATTACTGTCAGACACCTGTCGGGTGCCAGGATCCACCATATAACCCACACATTCAGGTCACTCTACAACAAGTACAAATATGACTACCATTGTCCATGTTGGTGTGAATGACCTGAGACGTACCTCCCTGGACTACATGAAAAGAGACATGGAAGAGCTCTCCGATCTTGTAGCCCAGGCAGGTATGACCCTAGCCTTGAGTAGCATTCTGCCATCACCCAGAATGATACCGCAGTACAAGGACAAAATATTTGACTTCAACAATTGGCTAAGCTTCTGGTGTCATTCAAAGGGGATATAGTATCTGTCTGCCTGGGATGATATGGTCGACAGACCACAATGATTTGCCAGGGATGGCCTGCACCTGTCGCCCTTGGGATTCTGGATACTGGCTAAGGCTCTTGCTGCCTGAATAGTGCCTTTTTTAGGCAAGGTTTAAATGACAAATTCACCACCATAACAGGAACAGGCAAGCAAAAACTGAGGGTAATGCTAGTCAATGCTAGAAGTCTAAATCTCAAAATGCACTCACTCAAGGCACTCCTTAAAATGGAGAACATCGATATCTGTGCAGCGACTGAGACCTGGGTCAAGGCTCTAGAGAGCACCCCTGCATGACCAGGCTATAGATCATACCACACTTTTCTGCCATCTAACCTAGACCAGAACACCAAAGGCAGAGGTGTGTCCATATTCATTAAGGATATCCATACCTCCAGGCTAGTTGTGCAGCATAATGCATCTGAGGTTATCCAAGTGCAACTAACTCTGGGCAAAACAGCAATCCAAACTGTAGCTTGCTACAGATCCCCCACCATGCCCCAGGATTCCCACTCCTCTTTTGTTGATATACTGGAAAATATTATGGTTCAACCAAACACCCTAATAATGGGCAATTTCAGCTACCCCACCATTAACTGGGAAAACTACTCATGTACCAACTCCTTCACTCAACGCTTTCTGGAATTTATACATTCCAATGCCCTGGATCAACTTATCCATGCCCCTATCATGGGGCAACAATGTCTTAGACCTAGTCATTACCAACAAGAGTGACTGGTGTTCCACACCTGAAATCAACTCCTCGTTAGTCAGATCCAACCATAAGCTAATCACCCTAGATATCCACATCCCGCCCCCACCCATTGCTAACAAGGTTAATAACTAACCTATACTTATTGCTATACCTTCATTACCACAGCACATCAGGGTAGGCTGGTTCCTGATGATCCACCTACCTTGCCTCAACTGGCCATAGCACCAGGTCCTAGCACATCTAGGACCCATGCTGGTTGTGCCCCCTTTGCTGCCCCTGTACCACCTGTGGCATCAGGTGGAACCACTTCAGGAGTACAGGGCCTGGTCTCCCCCCTGGGAGCAGTGGCAGAGCAGCTGTAGTCACCCAGGGTCAACTGTCAGTCATGGTGCACAAAATTGTTCTCCGCAGCTATGAGCACTGCCTGTACCAGATTGAGAGCATGCTAGCTGACCTGGTGGGGCAGGCTTGCCCTGTCAACCAGCCTGCAGCACAGCCACCCTTGAGGCAGTGAAGGAGCAGTGACAACTGTCTCATGAGTGTGGATGTGAGTCACGCTGCTGCCATCTGGAAGCACATGTGACTTGGATTCCACAACACCCTCCCCATCCAAGGTGTTTATCCCCCTCATCTGTCACATACCTCCCCTGTCTGCTGTTTAGTCTGTCTTGTCTGTGTCCAAACACATCCTCACCTACCCAACTTACCTCCACACACATAGCTATGTCCCTTCGCCTACATTCCACTTTCACCCTAAAAAAACTGGGCACCTGTCCCCCGAAAAAATATTGTCCCATACATAGCTCTCCATATTGCAGATGTGTCCACTGGACACCACTAATCTGGTCTAAATGGCTTGACAACACAGTTATGTTGTCCTCACCCCTCTCTCTCTCTGGGGTTTGAGAGTCCAAATTCATTTATAAAATCTGTCAAAATGCACAGCTGTTGCTGTACAAAATATGGAGCTATGGTTCCTTCCTACACCATTCCTGCACATCCCTAACTGCCATGTTTTTTCCTCCTGCTTGCCCCCCATTTCACCATTTTCCTATCACCCCATTGTTTTCTTTATAATTTGTTAGAGCTGATTTGCATGGAGCTAAGTGAAGCGGTGCAGTGCGGCACACTGTGCCTCTTTGCTTAGCTAAGATTAAATGAGCTTTAATGATTAAATATGTTTATGACATTGTTAGACACGTACAAAAGAAACACATCTACCTAGTTTTGAACCCAGACCCCTCTCACCTACAGCTCACTGCATTAACCCACCACACCTCAGGGATTTGAATTAAAACAGGTGTTTCCAGCAAAACATACTGATTGCCACTTACAGTCATTAAGCATGTAACTGAAATAAAAAACTAATGGGGAAAATGGGAATGTACCTTGTATTCTTGAATAATACGCCAGTAGACAGCCAAAGACATAATAATTGGTGTAAGTGAGACCTGTGATAGCAGGTATATGAGCCTTTTTATCAGCAACTTCTGGAAAGACACCTGCTAAGGCAGCAATGGCAAAGTACATGTATAACTGGACCTTGGTGCAGACATACAGATATATAAAGCCATGCACATACTGATGGATGTAGAAATGTTTGTCACAGCCTGTATATGTGCACATATATCTAGCAAATACACATGCTTTTGCAGTGACTCAGTAGTGCAGTCTGTAATATGCCTTGCATGCAGTACATTTTGCCACACGTAGTCCTGGGTTCATATCCAGTTTTGTGTTGCAGTTCAATTAAATTATTATGCAAGTAATGACTGAGTCATGCAATCCTAACCTGCACAGTTTCCTGCTAGTTAATGAACTGCTACCCAGTTTTGCAAGTCAGGTGCCTGCAGGTAGGGAGACACTGCACATGTCTGTAGAGCCTAACTATATGTTGCCTACTACTCTGTTATTGGCATCTTTGCATAACAGATGTACTTTAATCACATACCTTGATCAGACTGTACAGGGTACCCTTACCGCCACAGTGACAGGGCTGCCACAGCTGCCACAGTTACACATACAGCTTGTTGTCCTCAAACGTGTCCACACTCCCCCTTATGTGCACTAGGCTGCAGCAGCAGGTGCAGCCTGTAGCATACACAGATGTATGTAAAGGTAGCTACAGACCTACCATACCTCCAACCCACTAGAACAAGGGATCTGGACACAGCCATATGTAATGGGGGGGGGGCTAAGGCCCACAGATAGGGACATGTGTAATGGTTTGCCCCTATAAAGATAGTAGGTTGATATTCTAACAGCTATTGCATTACCATGCATATTCTAATGGATATGACGTTTGACACTCAAGTGTGTCACTTAACTTACTGACCTCAACCCATAATGCTTGTGTGTAGCCAGCATCCCCTAGTAAATGGCCATGTGGGATGTGCTCCCTAGTAAACATCTGGTACAGCTGTGATGTGTGCCGGATATGGGAGTTGTGATAACTGCCAGGGCTGCCAGCACACACATTCATGATAATGCCCTGGGTATTGGACATGACCTGGCAGTTGATGGAGTGATACCCCTTACAGTTGGCATAGATTCTACCCTCCTCACTGTGTGGTGCCTTGATGTGTTTATGAGTGCAATCTATGGCATGCAGTACCTCAGGGTAGTGTGCTACATGGCAGAAGTGTTACATACTGCTGTCCCTCACCTCAGTGTTGAGGGGAAAATAAATGTGTTCACTGGCATGTGGTAGCATGCCATCCAGGAACTGATGGAGTACCCTGGATGCTGATGCCTATGAGATCTCCCATCATGTCCCCAGTTGGTCTTTGGAAAGTATCTGTAGCTATTATTCTAAGAGCTACACATACCTTCATTTCCACTGGGATGGTTTTCCCTCTGTTGGCTCTGGGTCTGAGTTGAGGTTGCAGAGCTCAGTGAGTTCTTGTAGCATGTCCCTGTCCACCCTGTAGTGCTCTACAATCTGTAGCTCATGTAGCTCCTGGAAGGTTACCCTGGGCCTGAACACTCTTCTCCTTCTCAGTCTAGGCCTATGGTCAGCAGCAGCAGCAGCATTGACCTCAACATCTAGCACATACATGTGTAGCAGACTTCCAGCAGCCTCTAGCATTCCTTCAGTTAAAATTTCCAAATCTGTTCTTCACTGGTGCAGAGTATCTGGGTAAAATCAGATTGTAGGGTATATGAAACTTTTATAGTGCTCTGCTTTAGGTGCAGCCTTTGTGATTGGCTACTTACGATGCATTCCACCTGCCAAATACATCATTAAGGACTGTTATCGGCCCTAGTTTAAGTGAAACAAAGGTTATCAGTACTTAATATATCATTGCCTTTCTCAACCAATTGTTTTTTTTTTTTTTTGGACAGCCTTCCTCACTCAGCACTGTGGTGCTCCATGCAAACACGTGCCACGAAGGTGAACAGTGCTCATCATTCAGTGTACAAGCCCCCTGAAAGGTCACACTTAGCATGGGGGCAAGCCATGCAAACATGATCAAACACAATGAAACACACACCTGGAAGGTAAACAAAACTAGCAGTGAGTGTACAGCCCCCCATGCTGAGCACAGTGGTGCACCACACAAACAGGTTTAGCTGAGCTCCAATGAGATTACAAGTCCTCAGACACACACCCCTTTGATGTCAGCTACTTCTTCTGGGGACACCAGAAGATCCCAGCTTACATGGATTGGGATCTGTGGACACCATTACCCATTTGTGCTATTCAGTAACCCCAGCACATTTGCATAGGGATCCATGCACACAACCTGGAAGCAACATAGTTCCAGGCCCTGCCTCTTTAGCAACAGAACTATTCTACCATTGTAGATACTCCACGTAGGCGCCTATAATATATTACTGTCACATACTAATAATTTAGGTTTTTACACTATTTATTTGTTTTTTTCATAAAAGCACATTTGGGCACTTGCAAATATACTCAGATTATTAATAAAATAACATATGGTGGATGGTTTTGCATATATCTGTGTCTGCAATGATATTTATGCCCATTTAACTGGACTTTTACAGCCCTTGTTTTCTGTTTTGTATCCTGTACATGGAATTTTTCCATGTACACAATGGACACCAACATGGGGTTTGCAGGACTGCCTATCTGCTTTCTGGATCACTCCACCACCCTCATTTGCATGCAGTTCACCTGCTTATGAGATGATTTGCATTACATGGATATTTCTGTGTTGGCACACTCGTACGTGCTGGTCAGCTCTGTTTACTGGATCAAACACCTGCTTACTTTCATGTAAAAAAGGAAAAAAGTTCATGTAGGCTTTATTAAATTCCCCCTTATCTATTCTCATGCTCATGAAAGTTAAATTGAGCTGTTCGATATGCACACATTTCTAAGAGTTTGGTACTTTGCTCTTGCAAAAATTATTCTCTATGTTTAAAATATTTCAGAACTGTATTTTAAATTCTGAAGGAGTTTAACATATATGTACAAAATAAATAATAAACATGTCTTTCCATAAATAGCATTTGTCAGTTAATAAAATGCATTTGCAAAACACTTAAGATTAATTCAATTTACAGAAACCAAAAACAAGTTTTAACCAGTGATAATATGTGTAAATGAATAAGACAATAAAGCACTTTAGTAGAGCTTAGTCATTAAATACTGATTAGCACAGCTGTATACAACTAGCAGTGTAATCAGATGGTTCTTTAACACTGGCTTGAAATGTTCAACTGTTTGACAATCTGTCATCCACAGAACACAGCTATTCACTGAGCTGATATTGCTTAAATAGGGAACACCTGATTTTTTAACTTGAAAAAACATTTCTCTAGAAATCTTTCTCAGGAGAATATAAAATCATCACAGAAAGTCAGGGCAGAAATCATGTCTAATGTAACAAGTCCCCTTATTGTATAACATTTTGTAGGTTAATGAACTAACCATGTTTTCAGAAAGTGAATAGTCAGCCACTGTGGTCTGTGGAGCAGCAATGTAACAGATCAGTAGGGTGCATTCTCATGATGCTGTGCAGTATATAGAAGAGTGACGTTTCGGTACAAGAATTCAGCAACCAACTGAATGCCTATGAAATGGAACTCATTTGTGGATTAATAAGCTTGTTCTTTAATATAGTAGCATGGATGTGCAAAAATATTAGTGTCAAAAGGCCTATTATTAGTAGTCATACAGCTAGGAAGATAAACAACTGCATATAACAGTAACAAGAATTGTTAAATCATCCAGGTGTTTGCTGGTAACCTGCGTTATCCTTTATACAGTTGTGGGGGACTCCAGACCACATTCCAGCAACAACTGAGTACAGAGACTCAAAGTTCATTCTTCATAGGGTGCTGCTAAATTACTGAAGACACTCACTCATTCACTCTCTCAGTTACTCACTCACTCACTAACATACTGCATATGGGTAACTTTGAAGATTGCCAATTAACTTAATGCTTGTCTTTAGGGAGCAGTAGGAAACCAGGGTCTGTCTGTCTATCTATCTATCTATCTATCTATCTATCTATCTATCTATCTATCCATCCCTCTGTTCTTGGACCATTTCTGCATTTTTGGATCTGTCTATAAGCCATTTTCTTTGTGCTGCAAAACTACACACCAGGAATTTTAATAAGATCCTTCATATTTCAGAAAATGACATGCAGATATGGCATTCCTTTGATGCAGCTGTGCACAAATGAGGAATTGGGAAAATGAAGCAGTAAAAAATTAAATAATAAATAAATTAAAAAGAAGAACAGAGCACTCATTTCCCAGGTTCAGACACATTAGTTTTCTTTCAGAAATTATTTGTATTTCTTGACTGGAAGTATCACATCATAACATAGATGTTTCGTATCAACAATATATCTTAATTAAGTTGAAATAATACTAAAATAATAGCTAAATTAATTTGAAATAATACAAAAATAATAGCTAATAAGCATTAACTGATTTTTCTGTGTGAAAATAGCCATAAAAAACTAACTGCCAAAAGAAGTATGAGTCATTGCTAAGACGGGTCTCCTGGAAAGCATTATCCAACAGCTCACTCATAATGGAATATTTCATCCAATACAAAGTCATTAATAGCTCAGATTTTAATAATTAGTGATTTGAATCAGGTGAACAACTTATTATTAGGCATTTATTTTGTGTGAAAAAAAATGAAATTCATGTACTGTTGCAGCAGTATGTGCATAGATAATTATTTTAAGCCTTAACATTAGTTTAAATTAATTGTAGACTAGGAACTATAATTATATACAGCAATGAAACTAATTTGGTAGTAACATGGTTGCAACAAATAAATGCATTAAAACTGTTGCTCATTTAAACTGTTTCCGCAGAATAATTACAAATTAGATAAGTCTTTTGTAATGTTTAGCTCTGCATTATTAGTCTTCAATTCATCAGTACAACACTGTGCTGTCAGATGAAGTAATCATTCTTGCTTCTCATTTCATTCTGATGTATACTGCATTTATTAAATTATATATTTTTTTATAAATCAGCTTTAATTTAGCAAGTAGTTTAGTAACTAAAACATTGCATATAAAATTCTATGCACTTTTGCTGTATTGCCTAATACTGTCACTGACATAGTATTTCTGAAGTGACACCATGGATACTTATGACAACTTTTATAAAAATGCAAAACAACACACACCTGGCGGAAAAGCTGACCAGATGTAACTGACAAATGACAGACAGCCATAGTAGCTAAACTGTGTGCTTTTGTATGAAATGGCAGAGAAAGACAAATTATCCCATGCAGTCCATTTATTTTAAAATTTAATACAAACTGCTTAACTTCAATGCCACAAGTTTATATTCATCTTCTTCTTGAGTTCAATCAAAAATACACTCTCTGTGGTCCTCTTCTACTCTAACACATTCAGTTCATCGAACTTTACCCACTGTTTCCCCTTAGAGTCTTTACATCTCTAAGGTAACAGCTGTTGACCTTCTCTTACATTTGTGAATCAGGAGTTAATATTCATGAGCTGTGAACAGGTGTATGCTTTCCTTTCTTTTCCGTGCAATGAGCACCCTTTTTATAAAGCACTTATTCATAGCATACTTTTCATTATCTCTGTCAGTTAATACTATCTTATCTTATCTGTAAATATCTCCTTTTTTATATATTTATGCTTCTCCATCTTCAAGCTGACCACTACCAAACTCAGACTATCTTTTCTGCATCCTGGGTACTCTCCAAATAACACTATAGTGCCTTACCATAATGTAAACTTTCCTTGAGTGAGACACTGGATTTTTGAGGGGATAGAACTTTACAGCAACTTCATTTTGGGGCAGAATAGTGAGGATTCACAAAAAAACAAAAAAAACAAACAAAAAAAAAGGTTAGTGACAGGGCATCAGAAACTATCACTTTGACTCGGTTGGTCAGAATCCCAACAGAGGGTGCTACATTGAGTGACATAAATGTTTGTGGTGTGCACACCAGCATATCATATATTGGACATCCTGGTGTTTACTCCATATGCAGGTTGCAGCATGCAAGGTCTCATATTCCCACCATAGAATACAAAGACAATTGTAATAGCCACATCTTCCTGGGATAGGAAAGATAGTGGTTATTTCATCCCATCCCCTCTGGTTGACCCTTGCCATGCACAGTCTCCATATCCAAACCCAGGATACCCATGACACAGAAAGACATATGGAAACCTCGCTTCCTTTTTAGTAGGCCAACAACATAAATCTCTCATTTTGGAAGATCTGTCCCTTCTCTTGCTTTTGAAATATATGAACATTCCTCACTTTCCTTTCCACTGCTTCATTTTTTTAAACTATTCTGTTTCCCATCATTGGAATTTATCTCAAATGTACATCATATTTGTTGAACTTTACTGAAATGGTTCCTTCTTATCTTTGCATTTACAGAGTTGTGAGCTACAAAGCAGGAAATGATATTACATAACGTTTTACCAAAATCTTTCTGTAGACAGCTTTCCTCCTTATGCAGTCCTGAATATGCTTCTGGGATTTCTGCAACTGTGACACATGTATGGCATGTTTCTCTATCAAATAGAAAATGTGCATATATTAAATGCCTTGCTTGTTCATTGCATCTACCAGCATCCAGTCAGTAGTAATGTGATATTCCACTTGGTTCTTATTCTTCCAGTGTATTTTTTGCTCATCTTCACTTTGAATGTCCACTTTCAACATAGAAACAATCCTTTGTGGTTATACTAAATGTTCTAAGCTTTCAGTGTTCCCATCCTCTTTCAGATTCTATTCTTATCCTTAGAAATGTACATCTTCTATCCAGTTCTTAGGCAGGACCAACACCAAGAATGAGAAAGTGGGCCACCTCAGAACTCATCCATACATTTCTCATTTTATCCACATACCATGGATTATGAATAGAATTTTAAAATTTTTGAAGGGTAGTTCCGTTTGACAAGATTTAAGTTACACCCTATAACCTATTTTGTGCAAACTTCTCAAATACTGCCTTTTGCTTAGAAAACAGATTGGCACAGCTCTTAGCAGAGAAAGTCTGTTGAATGTTACATTTAATACTGCCATAATAATGTTTTTAGGCTGCAATAGCAACCTCATATAATCACAATGCCCATCAGAATCTGCAGAAACATTTTGTCCACACCCCCCCCCCCACACACACACACACCATCTTCTGGAATCCTCTATTTATTTAATTTCAATATTTTTCTTCATTATTTCCCTTATGATAATCAGACCCTTCTCTACTTTTGGGCCCATCATCTCGATTACCATCTATACACATCCTCAGTGAGAGTAGAATAATTTGCTGTACGTATTCTTACGTTACAGAAGATTAATTTATAGACATCTTCTCCTCTCTCCCCTCTCCTCTCTCCCATGTTGGCCAGAAGGACAACTCCAATGCCTTCTCCTGTTAGCCTATTGTAAACACATAATTCTAAAATCCCTACAGCCAGAATGCAGGTATGCAAGACATACTCATTCATGAGTTCTTTTGCTTTGCAGCTGCAGGTCTTAGCCATATGTCAAGTATTGTTCATGTGGAGGGACTTCACCAATCTCTCCACTCCCATTCTGCCCCTGACCAGCTTTTCAAACATTTAAGCTTGATAGATAAATCCTGTCTGTATGGTGTTTATTCAAGGCAAAATCCTTAGCTTTGTGTTGCTAGCCTAAACTGAACTTAAATATATAAAAATAGTTCACATAACTACTCTATTATGATAGAAAATATCCACATCTGATACAGACCTAAGTTTACTGTTTAAATATCCCTCTTTACATCACATATTCATTTAACCTTCCTCCAGGTTTCTATATACCCAAACCTTTGATTTATTAAGTTACACTTCTGGAATCAACCACAATACATTTTCTTGGTAACTACAGTGTTATGCATGTTTCTGCAATGTGAAATATAACATTTCCCTAGGCCTATGTGAGTATTTATGGGCTTTTTTCTTCTGTTTTATTAAATTTGTCTTTTTTCCCTTTTCCTTATCTGTTTGATGGTCTTACTTTTTTCTTGGTTTTATCATCTCTTATTTTATCTCTCAAGGAGTTTGTTTCTTATGCAGATTAGTAATGGCCTAGTTATCCATAATTACTTTATTGCTCTTCATAAACTGTGGCCATATGGCCATTCCACCCCTATTATTTGCCAATTAATTCACGCCATCCCTCTGTTAGCTGCAAGTGAAGAGTAGAGAGGGAGAGGCAGGGTTTTTCTTTTTTTGTACTGGTTGTCAGATACACTTACACACCACTTTTACAAGAACTGTATGGATTTATACTTCTGATTATCTGCATCTGCTTAAGTACATGTATAGTATTTTATATGAGTAGCTCTTCATATGGGTTCCTGTGTCATTGGAGCTGCAGTAATCAGTTGCCCTTCAGACGTGAATTTTTGCAAGACTCTGCCTAATGCCTTCCACTTGCAATTAATAATTAAGTTAATAAATATTTTAATGTGCACTGCTACTTCTTCTGACTGAGTCCTTCATCATGTGAACCCACTAATCAACCTCTGATTACTAAAGTTACAACCAAGACTCATTACCTGAACCACAAAGATTGCTGTTGGCTTTGTTGTCCTGTACAAGTAGCAATTCAGGATTTTATGACTATTTCTATAATTAACTCACTCCTACCTTAAATGCTTAATGAATAAAACATTAAACAGCTTAAGTGTAGCAAATAATTCTATGTTTCTATATGTAGAAAAACTTAAGTAATTTAATAGTAACATGTTTGGTCTCACTAAGATGAAAAAGGCTAACATACAAAACTAGAGGGACACAAGGATGCAAGTATATGCAGATGGAGACTATATCCCACTTGGAGAAAGTATTTGGAACAGCCACAAGGGAATTAAATCTGCAGTAGTCAAAACCACCAATCCTTGTACCATATACATACTCCCTGGAATGTGCTGATGCAAATAAATACATAAATAAGACATTTGAATAGAACTGTATCACTGGCAGTTGATGCAGGTAGGAGATGTGGATCTGATAATAATTGTTAGTAACTGTAAGAGAGAGGCATTGAAAATCACTGGACAGGACTTCACTGTAACAGAGAATGGCAGGACAAGAAAGTTACTAGAAATGAATCAACAGTTGAGAAACAGGATTAATTTCCATTCTGATTAGCAACTACTAGGTATTAGACTACAAGAAAGCATAGCTTAGATTCAGCATTAATTTGCAAATTTAAATGAAAAACACAAGAAGTTATTTAATGTACTCATGTGGTTAATAAAGTTGTTTTTTTTTTCTGGTAAAAAGAATGCTATTATTTAAAACCCTAGAACTTTTACTAGCTGCAGGTTTTATCCAACTACAAATATGCAGGTAAATCTGGAGACTTAACTTCATAATTTATTTACATATTTAAAGAAATGTGAATGAATCTGAATCAAACAGGACCTTTCCAGTCATGACTTTGTTACAGCAGAAACAAAATACACAGTGAGTTTACACCAGCTGCATTAGGTATACCAGATACAATGTATATAATAATATTATATACAATGTTTATAATAACGTGGATGAAGTAAGTAGACCATTCAGTACTATCTAGGAAGTCAATTATTTGCTGGTCTGTGTCTAATGAAAGCTCAGGTTCATGCTGAACAGTATTTGCATGTGTGAAGCAAAGCCCAGTACAAATAAAAAAAGTAAATGAAACAGGAATCGCAATAAATTATACATATACAAATAAAAGCAGATTAAGTTACATAAAACTAATAAAACAACAATATGAAGATGCTTGAACTTCAATTAAGTAACATTACTGCTGAAAGCAAGCTATTCAAACACCAGTTAAACAGATAGATAGAAGCTAAGGGATTATTAAAGCCACTCAGAGTTGGGAAGAAGTAGGAAACAATTTGCCTAGAATATTTGAATGAAAAATTCATGAAATAGGTCGTGTAGTAACAATAGAAATTTTATATTACTACAATTAATTCTCAACATTTTATTCAGTCAGTAATGTATCACAACATGGCTGCTCAAGTGGCATAGAGGAATAAAAGCCTTTACTGTAGTGCAGCCATCCTGGGTTTGACTAGTGGCTTAGCTGTCTGACAGAGTGGCAGGGAGGGATGGGCATTACAATCCCTGGAAGGAGACATTTCTGTGGGTATTTCTCACAATTATCCTTATGAGTCCTGGCATATTGTAAATGGGAGGTGTGGTCCAAAGAAGAAGGCAGGATTAGGACATGGCTAACCCTCTGTGAGGTAAGTTGAAATATCACATGTCCCCATTACATGCCCATGCCTTGGATGCCCACACAGAAACTGAAGGGAGGAGGGAGTAATGGCAAATGTAAAAAATTAGCTCCCCCAAATGAT
>NC_056728.1:812804570-812824570 GCF_019279795.1 Protopterus annectens | reverse complement strand
ACATAGGAATGATTAGACACATGAACATTATCCATTAATTTCAGAAACTCCATTGTGTTTTTAATGCATGCTCCAACATGTTTTTTACAGAGGTTTAAATTGACCCTCTAAATATACAGATAATGGTTCTATTAATGAACCACATCCAGACGCAATTGGACACCCAGAGGGATTTACAATAGATTTCTGCGTCTTAGGTAGAATATAACATTTCTGTGTTTTAGGATCATCCACCACCAATTGCTGAAACAAATTCTCAGAAATAATACCATTCTTTTTAGCATTCAGAAGAAATCCATTGATTGTCTTTCAGCTTTTCCCAGTTAGGGGTCACCACAACAGAACTCTGGTCTGCTAATGATTGACAGCGGATTTTTACAGTGCCGAGTTGCCAGCCTGACATACAACATTCCAAGAAGGCACACCCATTCACGTACACACCTACCTGTGTGTCTTTAAATGTCACTCAATCATGTGGAGGACATACAGACTCCACACAGAAGGTGCTTCAGCCAAGAATCAAACCGGAGAACCTCTTGCTGTGAGGCTACAATACTAACCACTGCACTAATGCAGCCTACAGATGAAATCAGTCCATTGATAAACAACTTAAAGTCTACAGTTGTGTCAAAAAGCAATTTGTAGTATGAAATACTATCATTCAGTTGTCTCAATACTTCCTTTTCATAATCATAGAGTCACAAACTTCAATTGCCCCTCCCTTATCAGCTTTAGTTATTACTGAGAACTCATTTCTAGTTAAATTATTAAGTGTGTTTTTTTTTGTTGTTTATTTAAATTATGACCATATTTAAAAAAAATGGTACCTTGATTTAAATGTAGTTCACACATCATACTTTGTTCAAACATTTTAACCACAGGGTGATATGAGGGCTGAAAAGTTCATTTCCTATACTTGAAATTATATTCAGAAACATTCATTTCATTTTGTTTTTGACTATAGTGATATTTCAGGTTTAATAATCAACAAAAACTTTTAACACCCATTACAGTGGAACAATGTGAGACAAAAATGAAAGAACATATCCCAAACATTTATTTAGTAAGTCTATTTCACCAGCTATTAAATCCCATGGTGAAAAACTAAGCACCAACTCATCATCAGTCCCAGTTACATTAATGTCCTTAACATTTCTTCTATTTGTTTGTATGTGCTTCTTGCCAGCCCTTCTAAAGAGGTCACCTTCATTTTAAGTTTTTTATTAACCAGAGAATTAAAATCACCTACCTCAGTTTCTGTATTTGTGTTAGAAGTGTTCGAGGAAAAATAACACACACTCAACTCTAGTTTGTTGGTATTCATAGAGTGTTTCAAAATAGAATGAATCTATTTACACTTGGGCCATATTGTTCTTTTCTCCCTCAGCAAAACATATTACTTATTTTACTGATTTCCAAGTGTATACTGTATTATTCTGAAAGTCTTTTAAATCACATTTATATTTCTTTAACTTCCAACCCTTCAGTTCATTTTCAAAATATTTTATTTCTTTCAAAAATGTTGTATACATGCCCTCATAGCCTGTATTCACAGTGAATACCTGCAACATTTTGAAGTTTTCATCAATTAACTTATTAATAGAGACAAGCTGGATACACAGAGACACACACTCCCACATCTCTCTCTATATATAAATATATATCTATATATATATATATATATATATATATATATATCTATATATATATATATATATATATATATATATACATATATATATATATATATATATATATATATATATATATATATATATATATATGTATATTTATGATTTACCTTCAGTTGGTTGACTAACATGTATGTTCACATCCTGAAGGTAAACCACTCTATGTCGAAAATGGAAACATCAACTTCCTGGTAAGCATGCACTAAAGTTGCTTCTTAGCACATGTATATATTACTTCAAAAAAAAAAAAAAAAAAAAAAAAACATAAGCACCCACTTAATTGTATATAATAACTCTAACATTGTACAATCCCTGGGGAATGAGAATATCCCCCTACCCAAGGATTGTCACTCTCACACTTCTGTTGACTATCTGTATATGTATACTCTCTGGTCAATTACACAGATGTCGACCACACTCCCTATCAACCAAATCAGTGGAAACAATACAATATATTCCTACAAAGGTCAGTAGGTATGTTTCCACTATTGTACATAATAAAAAGAAAAATGTGTCACATAACTCTGCAGCATATCAACATGGGACAGCTTATCCAGTGAAATTAGGTTTCAGTTTTCAACAAGAGGTTGTTTTGAAGGAAGATATTTTAATAGACAACAACAATAAAAAAACAACTTCCAACACTTAGTTTTCTAACAATAAACTTTGTTCTGATTGAGATGCTTCATTGTCATATGCACACGTTGTAATAAGCGAAGAAAACCAGCCACCTGTTTTATCACCAGCCCCTTTCCCTTTAAGGAGTCTGATATATGAATGACCTTAACAAGTAAAACAGCAGGGAAAGGGAAGAAGAGACACTGAGCATTTGCAATTTGAGTAATTTTGCACTTACAGAAATTCATATGTCAGCGTTGAAGAAAGGTTTTCCTTCACATAAAGCAAATGTGACAAAAGCAAGAGTGGATTTTAAATTGTATGTGTGCAAATTAAATTTAAAATACATTTTGCATGACATACCCGAGTGTAGGTTAGATAACACAATTATTAGCAAATGAAGCACTAATAATCCCATGTTAAACAACACTCTTCCAAGTATTTCATGATGTTTGTGAGAAGGATTTCAGAAATAAGCTAAACTCAAACAAAGAATGCAGCTATATTCTTTCAAAAACAGAAAGTTTAGCACTGAGAGAATGATCAAGCAACTCTGACATTAGAGTTATGAATGCTGACAAAGCTAATGGGGTAGTTATCATGAACACGAACAGTTATATTACAGCTACGTTTGATTTGGTTTGTAATACTGACTGTTATACTGAAGTTACTGAAATAGAAGTCAAAAGGAATTTTTTATAAATAGATTTTCTACGTTTTGACTTATTTGATCAAGGTTACATTGATTTAAAATTGCATGAATTTTTAAAGGTAGACTACCCCAAAATGGGCAGGCTGTTTGGTATACCCCAAATCCATAAAAAAAAAAAAAAAAAAACTCCTTTTAGATTAGTGGTTGCAGCTGATTTTTACAAGACTGAAATGACTTATTTATTTAGATAAAATGTTAAACCCCATTTTTTTCAAAAACTGGAGTGTTACTTAACAGACTCATAGCATTTGTTGGAATTATTCAATTCTACACCTTTTAAAGAAAGTAATTTTTAGTATCATTGGATATAGTTTCACTTTTTACAAGTATATGTCAGGAACAAGTCATTGATTTCCTCAGGAATTACTTAAACATATTCACTACCTTTGATAATAGGTTTATAAATAGAATTTGTATTTTATTAGAAATAGTTTTAGAAAATAATATTTTCACGTTTCTAAAGAAATTGTCACAACAGAAGAAAAGAGTGGTGGTAGCTGCCAGAGTAGCACTGGTGTTTGTCAACCTAGTTATGGTATGGTGGCAACAACAATTTGTTAAGAAACACTAGTTTTTTACAAACTTATATGTATACAAACATTTTAAGGATGACATAGTGTTTTTTGGATTGGGTCTAAAGAAGAATTAGAAACATTTTAATTGACTTGAACATTAGTACTATTTTTATGGGGAAAATATATATATTTTTTATTTAACTATCTATATGGTTAAGAAGTTCCAAAGTAAGATATTTAGGAAATAGACATTTGTAAACAATTATTTACAATGGATTTATTAGATTAAGTAGGCTTACTAGTGTACATAACAAATTCTTGTCAGATACTCCCCTGGATTTACTATTCTTCCGTACAGGACTAGCTTAGTCCTGCATGGAAGTGCCATTTAGGAGCAGGACGGCAGTGCACCATGCATATTAATGAAGGCACACTGCCTGAGCTCGTAATCTTACAAGGAGCATGTAAGAGTGCAGGGGGACTGTCCTAGAGCAGAGCTCTCAGAATATACATGCCCCCACAATGAAGAACAGTAGAAAGGCCAAAGAAATAAGTGAGACCGCTCATAGGTGTCCGCATATCCCCAGCAACATTCCTCCATGTGTACAACAGCAAATAAATATAAATAAAATGAACAAACCCTTTTTTATATTAAAAATCTGATTAAAGCTAACTGTAGGTACGCGGGTGTGCCCATCGCTTAGCTTAATGCAGCTTAAATGGCTGAAGAGGATAACAAGGAAGATATATGCAAATGAAGCAGTATAGCAATAGTGTAGTGGGCAGAGCATTTGCCTTACACACGGGCATTCTTGGTTCGAGTCCCACTGAAGCACATTCCATTTTCCATGGCAAATCACGTTATGACCAATATTTTTGTTGCATAACCCACAAAATAATATATATTTGTGAACTGGAGTACTGCATTAAATGCACATGTGAGGTGTCAGTGTCATAATGTTGCAAAGTCCCCAGATAAGCACATGTGCCCCATACAGTATATGTACACAGGAATCATGGATACAAATGGAAGGTAAAATGTGTAATGAATGACAACTCCATACATCTTCCAAATCCCCCACCTTCCCAAGAAGAGATATAACTGTCCAAATCAATGTAACTGTAAAGGGAGTAAGCACTAGTAAGCAAGTGTAAGCAGCAATAAGCAGTAGTAAGTATATTTAAGCACTAGTAAGCGAGTTTAAGCCTGTTTGCATGGGGGTAAGCAATGTGCACACAGGTTAAGTAATTCTGAAGCTAACTCTCTGTAAGCATATGTAACCGGAGGTTAGCATTGTTTACCCTCACTCAAACCCGCGCAAACCCACTTACTACTGTTCAAAAGTGCCTTAATCACTCTGTATCCAATGGCCCTTGTTCTGCCCAGCAGCAATATAAAGAGCCAAGACCCCAGGCCCCTACACACTATAGTTACAGTAGCTAACCACCAAGCCATCACAGCAGTACAGAAGAATGAGGTATCACCAAACAAGTCCTCACTATAGTAAAATCAAACTGAATCTGTGAAAGGAATCAGTATACAGTCATATGTTCTTTAACCCACTACATAACATAAATATGTGAAATGGAGTACAGCAGTAAGTCCAGAAGTGAGGTGTAAATGTAATAGAGTATTGAAGTCCCCAATAAAATACAAGTAACCCATACAGTGTAAGTACACATGAATCATGGATACAAGGCAGATATATAAGATGTAATGAATAAGAAATCAATGCCAAAAAGAAAATATAATGCAAAGTCTAATGTAAGCAATGCTAAGCATTGCACAGGCCTGTTTAGGAGGTGTAAGCAATGTGTAGGCCAGCTAACTCATTGTGCCCAGTGGTATACCACTTTAAACAATGCCAACCTTAGGTAAGCAGGTTTGCCCATAGCCTAGCCTTTTCAAAACCGGCCAAACATGGTAAAGTGCGGGAAATCAGCCCTACTTAACCCAACAGGTGGGAATACACCTCATAACTGGTTGTAGCTTCCCTTTGCAGGCACCATGTCAGGAAGAGGAGAGGGAGTGCGCTTTTGGGTGCAGTGCTAGTGCATCCAGGAGTTGAGAGTAATGGCAGGACTCCTTGTTAAAGACCATGAGCAGAGACTGCTGCAGGGCCAGTATCAGGGTTCCCAGTATAAGGCAGAAGCCTGGGACCATCTCACCCGTGACCTCACCAGTACCACTGGCATACCCTGAACTGGTGAGCAGGTCAGGCATCACTATGCTGACCTGAAGCAGCATAAGGGGGACCTCTTGGAGCAGTGGCTCCAAGAGGTTTGAATGGCAGGGGATGTCCCAGCTGTGTGTAAGTATCACTCCACTATGTGTGTAATAATAGCCAGCTCATGTATATCATGGATAGGTATGGCTAAATATACCTCTTATGTCCTCCCCAGATGTAAGTAAGTGGGCCGCAAACCAGGAGGCCCATGGAAGTTGCCTGGAGAGGTTGCAATGTGAGGCAGGTCAACAATACTCCTGCATGTACTGTCATAGGAAATAAATCTAACTTTATTAGTCCATTAATCGCTTGTATAAAACCTGTATTGTTTAAGGCAAGTACTGCATACACCAGAGAATATGGCAGGAAGAGTCTCATATAGTTTGTTTGTAAATAAAAGCGTAATAGCCTGACAAAAAAGGTCTAACTGCTGGACTACATGTGTATATTCTGGTATCATATGGTAATGTAGATATGCAATCACTTAATAGTACTGTTGTATTAAGCACTGTTACCCACACTGTGCACCATAAATAGAATGTGTAGGAATGCCTGTATATGACTGCTGTAATCACCAGAGGCCATTTAGTACAACTGAGAGACACATAGAAAACAGGAGAAAGGCAAACAACAAAACCTGAATAGCCCATGCAACTGAGAAGTGAGCTGTTATATTTTTAGCACACACTGCCATGGTTCGAATCCTGGCAGTGGTAGTAGTCTGCATACAGAATCATACCCCACAACTGTACAGATATGCTCAAAATGTCCAGCAAAGTGGCCAATATCTGTTGCCTGTCAACCTGACCCTCTGGGAAATCAGTGGGATGATCCCAGATGTATAGGCAGCAAACAGGAAATACAACTGAGTGACACACATCTATGAGAACAAAGCTGGCACACTAGCAACTCCCCAAAACCTTATGGGGGTAAGAAGTCACATATGTCCCATTTACACCACCAGGTTGCCAAGCTGTGGCCAGAGTGGGTACAGTAACAGAGTGAGATGTATGTGCTTAATAGTAATGTGGAATCTGGTACTGTGTGGCAACATTCAGGTAGTGCTAACAAACATTTCTTCCACAGGTCTGTCAGATAAAAACACTGTGCCTAGAAATACAAGAATGATACCCTGTACTGGTACTGTTTTCTTTGGTATTGTATAGCATTGTGACTGATGCAGTTGCTCTGAATAATAAGGTATTACTCAAGACTGTCACCCACACTGGATGATTCCAGATGTTTAGGCAGCAAACAGGGAATACAACTGATTGTCACACATCTATGGGAACAAACTTGTCACTCTAGCAACTCCCAAAACTGTTATGAGAGTAATAAGCCAAGTATGACCTATCTACACCCCCATGTTGTCACGCTGTGACCAGAGTGTTTACAGTAACAGATTGAGATGTATGTGCATAATACTAATGTGTAATCTGGAACTTTGTGCAACAACATTCAGGTAGTGCTAACAAACATTGTTCCCACAGGTATTTCAGATACAAACACTGTGCCAAGAAATAAAAACCTTGATATCCTGTACTGGTACTGTTTACTCTGGTATGGTATGGAATTGTGAGTGTTGCAGCTGCTCTGAATAATAAAGTATCACTGATCACTGTCACCCACACTATGCTACATAAAATAACTGTGTAAGAAAGCATGTATATGTCAGTGGTAAGTCACTAAAGGTTGAAGAGGGCAATAGTCTAGATATGTCCCGTTACACCTGCATGTGGTCAAGACATGGCCAGAGTCTGTGCTGAAAGAGATGGATAGCTATGTGCACAACATCAACCGGGAATCTGGGAGTATGCGTAGAAACAGTTAGTGTTAACAAACATTCCCACCACAGGTATACCAGGTAAGAGGTGTATACTGTAGATAAAACCAGTTTATGTATAACGATGATGACAGTCATATCACTGTCCAAACTAAGGCTATAGGTTAGTGTAGTAATACATGTAAGGTACAGATAGCACTGACTAGGAAAGTAATGTGGACTATAGGAATATATGAGTTGTTAATTGATATCTTTCTCCCCCCCCCACCATATCTCCAACAATAAACTACATACCCACCTCAACCAGTATGTAATGACTCCACATTTCTGATTATGTCCTATTGGTTGATATATATTTAAATTTGTTTCCATGCATGTGCTATATTGAATTATTCTATCATTGATGGCATGATGCCGTCAATGTACCTGCATGCTGTTGTTATTACCACTGTGGTCCCATATATGTATGTGTTCCGTTTGCTATGCAACTGTTCCGTATTGGGTGTCTGGATTAATGGGAATATCTATGCATGCTGTTATACCTAACCCTGAAATGTGTTGACTATTACTAACCCACTAACCCACATATGATGATAAAATCTAAACACTATAGCACATTTGGGAAGGCCAGTCCCACCGGATCCACCTGTCCCACCTCAGCTTTCCATGGCACTGGGCACCTGCATGTCTGGGGCCCAACCCGGGACCTCCTCATCCACCGTTAATCCTGCACCACCTTTGGGTGGAACTGCTTCAGGTGATGGGACTCGTCCCCTCTCTGGGAGCAGGCACGGACAGGACCTGTCACCCATTGCCAGGTCCAGGTCGTGGTGAGTACCACCACAGGGAGGTCGGAGATCTGCTATGCCACCTTAAGGGCCGTTTGTAGCAACTAGAGGGTTGGCCTGGCTCTGAGACTCAGCCCCCAGCACAGCCACCTTAGGGGCTGTGAAGGTGCAGTGGTGACTGCCCATGTGTGGGGATCTCAGTCCTACTGTTTCCACTAGGGGGCTCATGGGCTTTCGATTTCCCAACACCCCTCCCCATCAAGGTGTTTACCCCCACATGTGTCATATACTGCCCCTGTATGCATCTTGTTTGTCTTGTCTGTTAACCTACCTCCCAAAATATACCTACTATCCGTCCCCAACATCCTGCTCTCACCTGAAAAAAAAAGGGCAATCTATTCCCCAAAAAAATCTCACCCCATACATAGCTGTCCGCTTCGCACATGTGTCCACTGGACACATGTAATCTGGTCTAATTGGCACCACAACATATTATTGTTGTCCTCACCCCTCTCTCAGGAGTTTGAGTGTCCAAATCTACCTCAAAATTCAGTGTTTATACACAGCTGTTGCTGTAGCAGAAATGGGCAGCTATGGACCTTCCCTACACCCTTCCTGCACATCCCTAGCTATTTTCCCTACTGTCTTTCCCTCTTTGTGCTGCTTTTTCACCACTTTCCTATCAACCCTTCTTTCTTTTCTTTTAAAGAAATTAGCATTAGGGTAAGCGGGAGTAAGCACTTTTAAGCAGCAGTAAGTGGTTTTAAGCCTGTTTGCACGGGGTAAGCAATGCCTATACAGGTTAAGCAATTTAGAAGCTAACTGAGTATAAGAAACTGTAACTGGAAATTAGCAGTGCTTACCTCCGTGCAAACCTGCACAAACCTGCCTATAACTGCTTAAAATTGCCTTAATCACTCTGTATCCACCAGCCCTTGTTCTGCGCAACAACAAAATCAATAGCCTCTGCAAGGCTTGAACCCAGGACCCCACACACTACAGCTAAAGTGATCTACCACTAAGTCATGTCAGAAATGCATAACTCTGATGTTTTCACAAACATATCATCCAGCCCAGTCATTCAACAGTACAGGGAATGTATTTCAATATGTAGATGTATTTGTGTGTGTATATATATATTAATATCTAAATAGATATAACATATCTACATATGTAAATATAGATATATACATAGAAATATATACACACACACACACACACACACACACACACACATATATATATATATATATATATATATATATATATATATATAAACATATATACATACATATGCATTCATCTATAGATATATATGTCTGCATCTATATGTCTATATATATACAGCAATTTATATATATGTAAGCAGATATATATATATATATATATATATATATATATATATATATATATATATATATCTTTATAGGTATATACAGACAGAAATCTGTAGATAAAATGGAAACATAACAAAAACAAATATGTCCACATGCACTGTTAATGGGATTGAGAGGCCCCAAACAACATACATCTTGTACAAATAAGTATTCCCCCTCACAGCCAAACACATCTGCCCTGCAATACACTACCACCTGCTGCAGATCCCATAACCAGGACCTGACACGAAAAGGCACAAGATGTTAACAGTACTCCATCCCACCTGTATGATGTCAGGCTGGTATCAATAACATATCATGAAGTACAGTCCTGCTCCCATAGGGAATGCACAATGTGGAAGCAATCAACACCCCTAGGATACATATACACAGACACATATATGCAGCTACAGCTATACACACACACACACACACACACACACATATATATATATATATATATATATATATATATATATATATATATATATATATATATATATATATATATATGTAACTACGCATACACAAGCAGAGATATGTATAGGAAGATGCATATGTAGAAGGTGCACACAATATGGAACAGCCACTATGCCTACAGTTACCACCTTACCAACTGGACAATGTATGAGCCACCCATATCTATACAGGAAGAATACAGAGTCCCTGTAATCACAACTATGCAGGTAAAAGTTGCACTCTCTAAAGCCAAAAACACAGCATCCATGGGAATGGACAACAACCCAGGCTGCATTTTACACGAACTTCAGAACGAACTGGCTCCCCACTTATGCACCATGTTCAGTAATAGCCTTGCATCACGCTTTGTGCCCACTGAATGGCGCACAGCAACAGTTATCCCACTCCACAAAGGGGGAGCCACCACTGATCCTGGGAACTATTGCCCTATTAGCCTGACGAGCCTTGTCTGCAAGGCCATGGAACATATCATCATGGAACTCATAAACAAAAGACATTGGTAACCTCCAAACTCTGGATCCCACCCAGTTCGGGTTTGTGAAAGGCAGATCATGCCTCCTGAAGATGATCGACTTCTTTGAGGCAGTCACCAAAGCCGTAGATGAGGGTAAAGTTGTTCACACAGCCTATCTTGACCTCGCCAAGGCTTTCGACACCACCACCCCAATTCTGAAATTATAGCTAAATTCACTAAACTAAATATAAATACCTACATCGCAAGATGGGTTGCCAACTGGCTCACTGATAGAACCCACACAGTAAATGTTGCAGACTCCAAATCTGACCTCAAAGCAGTGACAAGTGGAGTACCACAGGGTTCCGTCCTGGGTCCTCTCCTGTTTGGTGCCTACTTCTTTGAAGCACAGGCTAACATAGAAGGCCTCTGGCTAACGAAGTTCACAGATGACTGCAAACTAGGAGCCATAGTCAAGTCCCCAAATTATGTGGACATCCTACAGATGGGCCTCACTGAGACAGATGCCTGGTGTCAGAGCCATGGCCTCAAGCTCAATGCCAAAAAGTGCAGTGTCATCCTTTTTGGTAAAACTCTGTACCCATAAAATACCACATAGGCAGCAATCTACTTAACACCAAATATGTGATAGGAGATCTTGGGACCCAGGTGGACAGTAGTCTCTCCTTTGATAGTCACACCACCACAGTAGTCAGGAAGTCCTTCTACATGGCACACCTCATCATAAAAGAGTTCTCATCCAGGAAAAAAGAGGTCATTGTTCCCCTCTGCTCGACACTCATTAGACCCATTATAGAGTACAACGCCCCTTTTGGAATGTACCTCACAAGACATCTGCAGCAGATGGAAAGGCCTCAGAAGTACCTCACAAAGAGGATTACTGGCTTCAAATAAATGCCCTACACTGACTGTCTCAAAAAACTCCAGCTTTACTCCGTAGCATATCGCCTACTCTGAGGTGATCTCTGCCTAACATATAAAGCTATGTCAAACCCAGAGCTGTTGGACATGCTACACTTAAAGAAATCCCAATCCCTCCGAGCTACACACTCTAAGGACCTAAATCTTGTCACCACAATAAACAGGACATGCTGCAGGGATACATTCCTGTCCCAGAGACTTCCCATACTCTGGAACAGGCTACCCATCTATGTCAAGCAAAGTTCTTCATTAGCACTCTTCAAGAAAAATCTTGATGATTGGATGGGAAATAGGAAATACACCCCGGGGATCACGTCTGTGTCTCTGCTCGATAGTGGCACAGGAAAATAACTTTCTTGGGTGGTGTAAGCCAGGGAACCTTGTTGGCTAGGCTTATGTAGGCCCTTGGGCCAATAGCCTAGTACCTACCTATGAACCTATGAACCTATGAACCATACCTACAGTTACCACCTTACCAACTGGACACATTATGAGCCACCCATACAAATGACATTTGTTGCCTGCAACATATACCCACAGAGAGGTCAAAGGATATAACACCTCACACAGGTTTGCATACATGGGAAAGCTTTATTTGTGTACTATTACAGTTGTATATGTCATATAGCTGTTTAGACACTGACATCCATATAAACAGAGTAATGCAACAGTGAAACAGTTATACTAACAAAGTAGTCTGGAAAGGTTTACAAATGTTGCTGTCCAGGCCGAGGTCTTTGAGTAGTACAATAGTAAAGACAGACTGGGCCACAGGATACCAAACAATCAACAGTAAGTAATGCAGATGTATAGTTCAGCAGATTCTATCTACATTCTGTACACAATCCCAAGGGGTTAAAGACTTCAGCTGACACAATGGGATGTAACTGTTACATAACAAGGCATAACTGACACCATCACAAGCACACTAACAAACAAAACAGTCTATATGGCAGGAGGCAGTAGGCCTGCATTTACCCAAGGAGGATTGTATGGTAAACTCTGATACCCCCACATGTTGTAACAGCCTAGGTTAGCTATGGTGCAGCCCACCCTAAACTCAATAATACAGGGTCATATACCACTGTTACATACACTGGCCTCTGGAGTGCATAAGGGCACCCATGTATTGCATAGGCAAAGCCCACACATATATGGCCCCAACCCCACCATATATGTGGGGGACACAACAGCAGTGGACTGATGGCAGAAATGGCAGCATGACATACTCACAGCTCACTACAGAACAACCCCTGACAGCATGTCATATGTGCAAATCCTGGTAGGTAGGTGGAGGATAGAGGCTGGAACACTGGCCCATATGTGGAAAACTGTTGTCATACACTAAGCAACTCGCTGGTGTTACAGGATAGACTGCAACATACCCTTAGTCAGGAATATGATGTTAGAAACAGAAATGGATGTAGCCATGTGCTGATAGCACTCAACACACACACTGCCAGTGAAACCTCTGACACAAAACCTGTGAGGTGGACAGACAAAACTTAATAGGCACACCTCTGGTCATCAAGACGATAGGCCCACAGTTGAGAGCTATGCAGACAGACTGCATTCCAAGTTAAACTAGTATACACACACAAGCCCTGCAACACCAGTGTTATACAATGCATACAACAACTCTACTCACACTCTGTCTGTAGTTCTGGAACCTCCTACAAATATGTAGCTGGCCTGAGTCTGCAGATTCCCCCTGTAAGAGGTATTGCTAACAGTGATGCCCACACACAGGAAGGATGTCCATCACACAGGAAAGGTAAAGGGGCCACGCCCACATGATGTAGGGATTTATAGTAGGCGGTTGCCATGACAGTGGTAATTTGAAGTACTACACAGCATGCTGCATGCAGGTAGCAAGTGGAGGACACTGATTGGTGCAGAGACCATTACCTGATCATGTGCAACACCTACAAAATCCATATTGTGATCTATTCAAAGCAGCTCAATCCATTTATTGGACAGAGACTGAGATAGAGAGAGAGAGAGAGAGAGAGAGAGAGAGAGTGAAAGTGGAAGTGGAAGTGAAATCCAAAGCCACAGCAAAAACAATATAATTACATCCAGCAAACTATCCAGAACAGACATCATTCCCACAACAGGTTTGTGAAGTATATATGCATGTAATTGAATGTAGTACTTGGTCCATAATAATGAGATAGATGATGTTGAATGATTTATATGTGCCATCAGGTGTTGTTATAATGATGTTCAACTGAACAACTGCTATGGACAATAGTGTATGCCCCTGTGGGCAGTGGGCCATAGCCGTCAACTGTGGAGATCTGCACTGACTGACAAGATGTAAGCCATTATAGTGTGTGCTGTGTAATGGGACATATATATATATTACGTGGCCAATAGCTGGTGGTGAAAGTGATCCCATTATGATGGACACGTGGGATCCACAGCCCACCCCTTGCAGGATACTCAGGTTAATCTGTAATGTAGCATGCAGGAATGCCATAGGTGTGTAATAGGGTTACGTGCAATCTGGTTCTACATATACCCCCCAAAATGTCAGGTTGTGTCCACATGTGACACCTGTCTGTGTTGTAGCAAGGCAGAACTGTGCAGCTGTGCAGGAAGGTGTTGTGAGATTGTGGACCTGATGTCTGAATGTACCCCACATCTAGGTATGCAGATGTGTACATATGTACACATATACAATATATATATATATATATATACACATACATGTATGTCCACAAATATACAGATACCCATGTGTAGACATATATATGAGCACACATATATAACATCACATATATCTACACATATATAGATATATACCTATATGCACATGTCTACATATTTACAAACACACACACAAACTTATATGTATGTAAATACATGTCCTCTATATTACTACCACAGTGCTGCATGCTATTTGTGAGGAAACAACACACATAGCAATACACACAGATATCTACAGCTGGCAGTGTGTGCAACATGGATGGGTATGTCACATGTTAACCCCTTGCTGGGACCACATTGCCCTCATCTATGAAGTATGGAATGGGAATATGGGGAAGCATGGCAGGTATAGGTGTGGAGGTGGTCATGGTTTGTAGATATAGAGGACAGTCTACAGGGTTGGTATGTGACAGATGTGGTGGGTAAACACCCTGGATGGTGTGTGTGGTCTGTGATGTGGACGCCCCATGGGCCCCAATATGGATATAATGGGAACAAGCCTCCCACCGGCTGCTACTCACATCCTGAAGGTGCCTGGGATGGAGGCTGAGCAGGAGGAGCATGACAGCCCTGTGAATGTGTACTGGGTGCCTCAGAGTGATGTAGCACATCCCACATGTGTCTGTGGAACCTGTTATGAAACAGACCCTGGACCTGACCTCAGGGGACAGGAACATGTCTGTGTGTGTCCCCATGGGGCTGCACAACATCCCCTGGGTTGGTTCCACCTGACAGTATTGCTGGACCAGTACATGAGGAGGCCCCAGGGTGGGACACACATGATGTGGCCAGGTAAATGGGCAGATGGGTTTGGAGAGGTGGTTCTTCTAGGCAATAGTACATATACATGCTAGTGTATCACTGTTATAGAACATATGCTGGTTATAATAGTCTACACAATCCCAGAACATATACAACAGCATGCATAGATATCTCCAATAACACAGAATGTGAGATGTGCAGAAATCACAAAGCAGCCTTACCACAGGCATATATGGAATCATAATGGTCTTGACAATGGCATGCAGGTGAATAATCTGTAACTGGCCAGCAATGATAGTGTCCACATATGGCTACAAACACATAGCAGAAAATGTGGTACAATACAATATCTGTCCCATGGGTAGGTAAGCTGTTGCCATACCTAATGAGTTGTGTGTACAGTTTGTTGTCACTGATATGGTGGGTGGGGGTGACAGAGATGCATATGAAGAACTGTGGCAACCTTGCTGTATGAGTTCCTCAGACCTGTTACCATGTTTATGACTTTCAGCCAAGACATCACATGCACGTCTGCCAACATATTCAACGGCCGAAAAAGAAGTTCTGATCACCTATTAAATCCAGCACTACCCTGTGCTATTTGACCAGGCCACCCATGACCAGCAGGAGCAGACCGCCCTGTGGAATGACCTAGTCCACCGGGTCAATGATATCAGACTGCACAACCGCAGTTATGAGCAGGTCCGGCATCATTGCACTGACCTGCTTCAGAATGCCCATCGGGATGCTGCTGCAGACCGGGGGGATTACCTCACCATGGGGGGGGGCCATGACATCCATCTCCCCTGACACGTGTGGAAGAGCTCCTGGCCAGCCTCGTGGCACCTGCCCATCTGTCCAGCCTCCAACCGCCAGACACCTTAGTGGCAGTGGGTGCCACCCACACACCAGCCAAGGAGTGTGCAGGTAAGGCCACAGGGCACATCAGTAGACCACTGTTGTGTATACATCCTCATCGGTACAGGTAGAGCATGCATATCTGACATGTCATAATGATATTGTGTTGCTGCATAGTAGTGATAAACAGATGTGGTAGTATTGTGGAAATGTGCTGTTGATGTATTGTAATACTGCGCCCACCCTGTAGCACTGCCACAGGTGTGGCCACTGACATTGCATCTCTCACCCTCTTATGTAGGTCCCTCCAGGATACCACCAAGGCAAAGGTCTGTAACGGGTGAGTATGGTTTATGTAGATGCTTGCCAACACACTGGGCATGTAATGGTGATGGTATATGCCATGCACACTAACACATCTAGAATGCATGCTGTACATATGCATGTATTGTTGCTGTGAAATGCACGGCATCACAGGGGTGACCATGATGGGGTATTGGAAGGGTATGTCAGACACCTGCATGATAACTAACATCCTGTCATTGCAGAATGTGTCCACAGGAAATAGCATAATGGTGGGAGACATGACCTACAGTAGGAACATGTTTTGAACAACACCCACATACAGTGCAACACTAGTGTATACACTTGTAGGACAATGGCAACTGCTGCAGAGATACACTATGGCATAAGACATTACAGTAGTTCACATTATCAGCTGGGACTAGGCTGTAACATGTGGTGTTCAGTGTATGGGACACTGCAAAGTAACACAGATGTGTAGGGCTTACTTGTCATGCATCTGCAAAACAGCTGAAGGAGGGGGGTGTCAGCATGACACACCAGTGCACTGCAGCAGGGATCCTAAGGAAGCTAAGAATGGCAGTATCTGCACATAGTCAGGTTCAGGACCAGTGGCAGATGTAACCCTACCCCCACAGCAATGGTGGCAGCAATGTGCGAACACCAAGGGATGTGCACATGATTAGACCTTGCAATCATGCAGAGTAGGGGGACATGTATAGGGCAGACTGAACATACACTGACAATTGCAGATGGCCCATGCTCGTATACCCCCACCAAGAGTAGTGACTGCTGTAATACACACAACAAGAGGTACGTCAAACCATCATAGCACACATATGCCCACATGGAGTGTATGCATCTCAGTCAGCATCCACACACCTAACACATTCTGTAGACACTGCATGTGAAAGTACAGGACATACGTCACATAACGGGCACATCTGCTGTTAAGATATGCAGTGATGTGGTCCCAATGCAGATCACAGATGGGTGCGTCATATCAGGAAGTGTGTGTATACCCCACATAGCCATGGTATGCTCTGACAGATGTTAGTATAAGAGCATTGGATTGGTCATACATGGTCCATAGATGTTGAGAGCTCTAAACCAGGTATCATGCATTCACAAATGTCATCTGTCCACATATCATCCCAGGTATGTGTTGCTGAAAAACACAGGGGCTGTGAGCATTAAAGCTGACATAACTGACACAGTGCTACACATTCCGCAATGGGCTGTACACCTGTTAAGTGTGGTTCACAGTACATGGCAGGGTGCAGAACAGGTGCACAGCAATACTGTGTACATGGGTGCAGTGGTATCCAGGGGAAGGGGCATCACCTAGTGACACAGCACATGCATCACACACATGTATACTGTTGCTATCATGGATTGACTATAGCTGAACTGCATGCTGTTGTGTACCATATATTCTGCATGTTGACAGATGGGTAATAGGAGGACTTTGTGTACTATCATTGTGCAACCTCACCCGTATGCATGTGTGTGTGTGTGTGTGTGTGTGTGTGTGTGTGTGTGTGTGTGTGTGTGTGTGTGTGTGTGTGTGTGTGTGTGTGTGTGTGTATCCTGGTGGATAGTTGGTTTGTCTGTAGGATCACTGTGGTGAAGTGGAGGGAGGTTGATGCATGTAGGATACATGTGTGCATGTGTGTGTTTGTGTGGGTGGCCATATATGCACATGTGAGATTGTGGAGGGTTCATACAGCAGTACCTCCCTTTGGGAACATGCAGTAAATGGACTGCCACATTACACAGAAGGAATACCTTTCATGTGTGTAATCACAGGACAGCTGATAGTATAATATGGTCCGTAGCATGGAACAGGCATCAAGATGGAAGGTAGACACCAGATACACCTTTAGTATCGCATTCAGCAGGGAGGTCACCTACAACCCACATATGCAGCACTACAGAAGCATTGAGGAAGTACTAGTCAACACCAGGTAGTGTCTCCAAATATTACAGTTGTCACATGATAGGCTGAATGAGCAGCATATCTGGCATGTACTGAGCATTACATACACATGCCACTCCAGTGCGTGATATTATGGATAGAATATAGTAACCCACACATATAGGGGTAATGCTCATGATGTCTGGACATAAAGAGGGTGCATACCAAATTACAGCAGTGAGCCCATGTAAAAACACTACACACAGATCAGGCAGATAATGTAGTAACAGGTCTTGTGGTGTGACCACTTGTGCAGGCATTTAGAAGATTGATATATTAATGAGTGGTATCAATGTGTGTATCTTAACAAGTGTAATGCAGGATGGGGTACCACATGGACATATACGTGGGACTGTCTGTAAAGACATGGACAGGTAGGTATTACGGAAGTGTGTGTGTGTGTGTGTGTGTGTGTGTGTGTGTGTGTGTGTGTGTGTGTGTGTGTGTGTGTGTGTACTGTTAGGCAATGCTGTACAGCTAGCATGTAATGCTCCTGTGGACTATAGCAGAGATATTGGCCAATATATGTGGACAATCTGACACACTCTGGACAGTACAGAGGTATACACAGAGAACCCCTTAAAGCAAGACATGTGGACCAAGCCTGACAATGTGAATGTTAACAGCCATGTGGATGGGTATAACACGTAACTACTGGTATGCATTTGCCCCCATAGGTTATGCATTCACACACCACTGTCTGTCCTGACACATAATAACTGCTGGTACAGAGGTACCATGGCCACGTACTACCCACTATATATTGACATACATCTGTACAGCATCCCACTGCTGTGGCATCACATACATGATAAGCGGCCTGGCAGCAGTACATCTGGCAAGTATCTGGACATGACATCTCACTTGGTAAGTACACTAAGCTGCTAGGCATGGAACAAAGCACTGTGCAGGCTACAGGAAGACTGTCTCAACACTGGCCTACATTTCCTATGGGGGAATGCACATGTACCAGCACATATAGCAGGCTCTACAGGCATGTCACAGCACAGAGTATGATACACCTGTGTAAAAGTGCATAACCACAACCAATGTGAACACATCCACAGCCACATATGGTAAACTAGCGTAATATTACAGTATATGGACTATCTGTTCAACACCATCCTCATATGTGCCACTCATACATTAACCCTACATATACTGGACCGTACACAGTGTGATCCAATGGCTGTCTGTGGTATGGGACGTGTGTGTATGGCCCTACAAACATGTAAGCCGATAGGGTAACATACAGTGGAGCAGCATATAACATCAGATAGAAAAGGACCAAGAACAATGACATCTACCGCAGTCTGTACACAGGCCAAAGTACATATTAACAATACACACACTGTCGACAATCACCATAAGTACACAGACCTCAGTACTGTATACACAACCACAGAATGTCCAGGTTATGTCATAAAATATAATCCCTACTATACATAACATGTGTAGCAGTCTGATATCTCACTGGCTTGTTATCAGATATGATGTCACTAATTATGGTGTACAGCACATATGCACCTCTTACTGCACGACATATGTATAAAGGTTGACAGAGTTGTGCCTGGAGGCACATACACAGGGCCAATATTGACATGTTGCTGTGATACCCTCATACCTTTACTGTTGTAACAGGGTGTACTGCAACATATGTCCTATGAGGGATATGAAGTCAGTAACTCTCACAGCTGTCACCATCTACAGACTGCAATCCTCATGCTACCTTTTGCAGTTCACAGATAGGTGCTCAGTGGATAAAACAAGAAACAAAAGGCACCACACACTGCCATGTCT